>NC_090741.1:78029084-78039084 GCF_036898095.1 Palaemon carinicauda | reverse complement strand
CCGTACTCCCCGGAGATATTTATTCCCGGTCGACTAGACCTAGAGACCTAAGATGTTACCGTTATACATCTTTTCAACTAACTATAAACTATGTTAGAGCTTCCTGCCCCCTACAGGGAAGAGTCCTACTAGACTCTGGAAAGTCTCGAAGAGTACATATATCTATGTATGAATACCAGGCAAGCTAATATAGTGGTCTCACCCTATATTAAGTAAAGCATAGTTTGTATAGAACCACTGCGTCAATATATTGACCAGCCATCCGCACAATACTTGTATTGGACAAAGGTTTATATCCGCATAGGAAGAAACTAATAAAACCGCCCTCGTCCCTTTATGGGACGGAGTCCTCCCATTAGGGGACTTACATAAACCAATGCAACATAGCTTGCAAAACAGAAAAATTCTATCAGAATTATCCCAGATAAGATACATAGAATTAAAATGCTCAATTATACCAATAAATTGACACAGGTGAAAGAGACGCAAGGTTCTCAAGAACAAGTTTATTGACAGATAATAAACAGACAGGTTAACAACAAATATATATATTTATATAAAAGAGGGTAACCCAAAACTTTAAGCATAAGTATGATAGTAAACAGAACTTGTTTATCTGAAAGAAAAACCATTAAACACCACTTTAATGAGATACCAAGGTATCAAGTCATAAAAAATCTGTATTACAAATCAATCACATTAGCGTTAGAAACGCTTGGCACACATGTCTGAACTTATGCAAGGTTCACCTTTGAAGGAAGGAACAGTCTATATGGGCACTTGGTGCCCTCATTTAGTTTGTAGTACAGTATGTACCTACACACTCACCCTGGACTTAATCGTCCCAATTAAGACCAATGTTCCTTGCAGAGTTAAACAGTAGGGTTAACTACACGACCCACTGCTACCACAGATCTCTTAAGTTCCTCTACTTGCTTCGCATAGTGGCGAAAGAACACCCTGGAAGACTTCCAGCCCGTGTATGAACGGAGATGTTCAAAATCCATACAATTAAAGAAATTTAGGGATGAGGCAACTTTCCTCGGATCATGACCTGCGGGTGTACTGTCAGGATCCGCTCTGCGAATAAAATATGTCATTTTCGCTCTGAGTTGATTCAGAGATAAATTTGAGCCTGATGTTTCTCCCCTGAATAGTTGACTACCCTTGAAGTCTGAAGTTCTACGAAGATAGACCTTTAGGCATTCTACTGGACATAGAGATGCATCTTCTTTCAGAGGACAGATTCTCCAGGGACCCCACCTATTGGTGGGTAACTCATTCTTGGCGAGAAACGTAGGATCCGGAAACAGGTTCAGCTCCCCCCCATCCAGGAACTGAACACGACCTGCCTCTCTCGAGAGGGCTACGATCTCACTAACCCTGGCCCCGGACGCGAGTGCAAATAGGAAAATAACTTTTTGCGTCAAATCCTTTAACGCACATTCTTCATTGCTCAACAAGGAGGCGAAATGAAGAACTTTGTCTAAAGACCATGAGATGGGCTTTGGAGGTGCTGAAGGTCTGAGCCTAGCGCAGGCTTTCGGAACTTTATTAAAGATCTCGTTACCTAGGTCGATCTGGAAGGCAAATAAAATGGGTCTCATCAAAGCCGATTTACACACTGAAATCGTGTTAGCTGCCAATCCTTGGCCATGGAGGTGGATGAAGAAAGATAAGCAGAAATCTGTTGAGATCTCCTGCGGATTCTTTGCCTTTACAAAGGCCACCCATTTTCTCCAAGATGACTCATATTGCCTTCTAGTCGATTTGCACTTGTATTCCTCTAGGAAGTCTATGCTGGCTTTCGAAATCCCGAAGCGCTTTCTCACCGCTAGGGCGAGAGAATCATGAGCTGCAGGGTCTGGGTTTTCTGTAATGAAGCGCAGACAGTCGACTTCTGGACTCGCTGGGTCAGAACTGGATGTGGTAGCGGCACGAACTTCATCTGTAGTTCCAACGCCAAGGGGAACCACATGCTGTTCGCCCACTTGTGGGCCACTATTGCCGCTACCCCTTTGAAGGATCTCAGTTTGTTGAGGACCCTCAACAGAAGGTTGTGAGGAGGGAACAGATAAATCCTGGACCATCTGTTCCAGTCGAGGGACATTGCGTCCACTGCTTCCGCTAAGGGGTCCTCGTACGGGGACACGTACAGGGGCAACTTCTTGTTGTCTTTCGTCGCAAAGAGGTCTATTTGCAGTTCTGGGACTTGATTCAGAATGAAGGAAAATGATCCTGCGTCTAAGGACCATTCCGACTCTATCGGTGTGAACCTGGATAGAGCGTCCGCTGTCACATTGCGGACTCCTTGAAGGTGAACTGCCGACAGGTACCACTTCTTCTTTTCCGCCAATCGGAAAATGGCTAACATCCCTTGGTTGAGAGGTGGTGACCTCGACCCTTGTCGATTCAAGCATCTCACAACCACCTCGCTGTCTGTCACCAATCTTATGTGGATCGAGTGACGCGGGGAGACTTTCTTTAAGGTAAGGAGCACTGCCATAGCTTCTAGAAAGTTTATATGAAAGGTCCTGAATAGCTTGGACCAAGTCCCCTGGACTTTTTTCCGATGAGAGTGACCTCCCCATCCCTCCTTTGAGGCGTCTGAGTGAATCGTCAACGACGGGGGAGGTGGCTGAAGAAGAACAGACTTCTTTAGATGTCTGGCTTGGGACCAAGGTCTGAGAAGAGTACGTAGCCGAGGCGGCACTGGTCTTCTCAGGTCTCTTCGCGCGTTTGATGCATACCTTCTCCAAACTCCGGTTGCATCCTTTAGCTGTGCTCTTAGCACTGGGTCTGTCACTGAAGCAAACTGGAGAGAGCCTAGTACCCTCTCCTGTTCGCGTCTTGATATCCTTTCGGAATCTAGAAGTCTCTTGACAGAGCCCGCTATCTCCTTCCTTTTCTTCATTGGGATGGAGAAACTGTGTGACAAAAGGTCCCAGTGGATTCCCAGCCACTGGAACTTTCGGGATGGAGAAAGTCGAGACTTTTTCTTGTTGATCTTGAAGCCTAGGTACTCTAGGAACTGGATCACCTGACTGGAAGCTTGCAAGCATTCGGTCTCGGATGCTGCCCACACCAGCCAGTCGTCCAGGTAGGCTACTACCTGAATTCCCTTTAGGCGTAATTGTTTGAGAGCTGCGCTCGCAAGCTTCGTGAAAATCCTTGGGGCTATGTTTAGCCCGAATGGCATGGCTCTGAAGGCGTACAGTTTCCGTTGTAGCCTGAACCCTAGGTAGGGGGAGAGTCGACGGCTGATTGGAATGTGCCAATAGGCGTCTGACAAGTCTATAGAGACTGAGTATGCCCTCTTGGGCAGTAAGGTCCTTATGTGTTGCAGTGTTAGCATCTTGAATTTGCAATTCACTATGAACTTGTTGAGTGGTGACAAGTCCAGAATGACTCTGAGCTTTTCCGAGTCTTTCTTGGGAACACAAAACAGCCTCCCTTGGAATTTGATGGACTTCACCTTTCGGATCACATTTTTCTCCAACAGTTCTTGAACGTACTCCTCCAAAATGGGGGTGGAGTGTTGGAAAAACCGAAGGCATGGGGGTGGAGTGCTGTACCAGCTCCAACCCAGTCCATTCTTGAGTAGGCTTTGGGCCCAGGGATCGAAGGTCCAGCGATCCCAAAATTTCATCAGTCTCCCTCCTACCGGTATCATTTCACTTGGACTGCCGTCCTGAGGTCTTGCCTCCCTGACCACGACCACCTCTGAATCCCCTTCCCCTTGAGGGGCGCCTAGACGAGCCTCTGGCTGCTCCTCTAGGTTTTGCACGAAAGGAAGAAGACTGTCCTTCGAACGTTGGGGCGAATGTGGTTGACTGACCTGGCACCGCCTGGGGTACCCACTGAAAGGCAGTCGGGGTTTGTGCCACCATCTGGGGCACTGGAGGCAAAGGCAATTGCAGTTGCTGTTGCTGTCTATAAGGCTTGGCTGGCCGAGATGGTAGCCTAGTCTTCATATTCTTCCTCTTTGGTTGAGGACCCTCATCCGGGGAAGATTTTCTTTTGATAGCCAGGCCCCACTTCTGGAGAAGATTTCTATTCTCCACGGCGGCCTTATCAACAACCTCTTTGACCACATCGGTAGGGAAAAGGTCTTTTCCCCAAATGTTGGAGGAGATTAACTTCCTTGGCTCGTGTCTCACCGAAGCCCCGGTGAACACGAACTCCCTGCAAGCTCTCCTTGCCTTGATGAAGCTATAAAGGTCCTTCGTCACTGTGGCTAAGTGAGACTTAGCCACTACCATGAACATTTCATGGACCTTGGGGTCACTTGCCATCGTCTCGAGAGTAGTCTGATGAGACATTGAGGCAGCCAGTCTTTCTTTTGTCTCGAACTCTCTTCGTAAAAGAGATTCGGACAGCTTGGGGAGGTCCTCGCCGAATTGCCGTCCGGCAATATCAGCCTCCAACTTTCCCACTGAGAATGTCAGATGGACATCCTTCCAGTCTTTGTGGTCCATAGGTAGAGCCAGCGACAAGGGTTTACACTCCTCCAGGGAGGGGCAAGGCTTGCCGGCCTCGACTGCCTTTAGGACAGCCGCAAACCCTTTCTGTAAAAAGGGGAAGGCTCTATCAGGAGAGGACACAAACGAAGGGAGCTTCTTGCTCAATGCAGCTACCTTCGAATTCGAGAAGCCCCTCTCTTTCATCGAGGATGAAAGTAGGGCTTGAGCCTTAGCGTGGTCCATAACAATGACCTCCTTCGGCTCTGTCTCCTCCCTTGAAGCTGGTTCTTTTCTCAGCCGGACATAGCAGTCCGGATATGATGCCTTGCTGGGCCAGAATTCTACCTCCTCTAGGGGAACTGAACCCAGCTTATCCGAAATGACGATCTTTCCAGTCGTCATCGGCATGTGCTCAGCATACCTCCATGGGTTAGCATCTGAGCATATGGGAAGGTCTTTCACATTGAGCCTTTTCCGGGGCCCATGTGATTCTGCCAGGGACTGCATACGCAGTTCCATTGCAGCCGCCTTCTCCTGATTCTCCTTCTGCATTTGTTGGATCATTCCAACAATCGAAGAGAGGGCCTGTCCCAGTTCTACTGGGAGGCCAGCCGATGTTGAGGGGATAGGCTCCGGCATCTGAACCGGAGTAGCCGACACCTCGTCGACCTCATCCTCTACGACATCCGGGGTTTGAACTTGATCCTGACCTTCTGCCAGGAGGTCTTCTTCCAAACGATCGTCCAGGTCGGACATCCTGTCACACAACTGGATGTCTTGCATCGCATCTGCGACTTCCTCGTCCACCTGGACTTGATCTTGAAGGATCTCCTCTTGAGGCTGGGGAATCACTGCCTCAGCTGATGCCTGGGGAAAAAGATACGCCCTCATCTTCTCACTTGGAAGATAAGGGCCAGAGGTGTTCTTCTTGAAGCCCCTTACCCAAGTACGAAGCTTTTCCCTAGCTATATCCCTTGATTCCGCCGTTCTAGGGGAATCAAAAGCCTCAGTAATCAGGTTAGTGCATACAGTACATACCTGAGGGTCCCAATACTGGAGATCATCCTTGGAGACAGCGCATGCTGCGTGTCTCCTACAACACTCATGTCCGCAGAGGTTCTTGCTGCGGACATTGCAGAAAACATTTCCGCACTTCGGAGGGTCCTCCTGTAAAGAGAAGAAATTTCCATGAGTATCAAGTGAACTATGTATCACTGGATATGCATAGTATAGCATAACAATTCATAATGAAAGACACACACTTGTGTTTCCTTCACAACCCATTGTTGCAGCCTTCCAGATAATAAAATCAAGAATGTTTATCTCTACTAGAGTAACCAATGCAAGGTTTCCAGAGGAAACAGGTGGAGCTCACACCTAGGCAATGATTTTAAAAATCCTGGATAATAGACGGGGAAGAACTCTGCTTCCTGTCTGAGGGCAACAGCAAAGGGCTGTGTAAGAAAACACAATAGTGTTAGAAGATACAGTGCTGTACCTAAACTTTTACTATAGTTTTCTTCTTACTGTATATGCTATACAGAAGAATACTAGTACAGTATAGGAGGATGTGTGCCGGCCTGCCTTTGCCGGCCGGCACACACCACAATTAGCTTTAAAGTATAGTACTTAACAGCTATAGGGCGGCAGCCCTCTGGTTCAAATGCCTGTGCCGGCGGCAGCAGCTGCCGGCCAGCAACAGCCAGTGTTGGCCGGCAATGATTGCCGGCCAGCAACTACACAAGGTAGTACCCAGCTGCCGGCCACACTCTTGGTGACCGGCAGACAAGGACTGACATAAGCCGGCCGGCAAAGGTACAAGACCGATGCCAGCCGGCAGCAAAAGAACCAGAAGACTACACCTGCCCGGCTGCCGGCCTCATAGGCCGGCTGCCGGGACAGGTACAGCACTAGAAGAAAATAGAATGGATGCCGGGATAAGAGTGTACACAACCCCCCAAGCCCGGCAACCGAAAGAGTGCATATAAGGAAGGGGAGAAACTTAATTCAGGCTTCCTTGACCAATGCCGTCCGGCTCTGCCGGCAGGCATGGATGAGGGACCAAGAGAGGTCCGGGCAGCACTCGAAAACATAAGACCCTTGCCGTCCAGCGTCTCTGCCGGCCGGCAATGGGCTTAGTCAATCCATATCCCAACCTATACTAGGTCCAGAAGTAGAATGAGATATGGTACAGTAATACCCCTGCCGGCCAGCTCTGCCGGCCGGCAAGGTACAGTACAGTAATGGCTAGGCCATTACGGAGATAGAGGGGGAAGGGACAAGAGGGTCCTGCCAACCTTGCTTTAGTGACAGATCACCCGCAGCCAAGAACTCTGTCTTAGCCTAAGGGAGATCTAAGGGAAAGGGCCAGCGCAGTAGTATAATACCTGCCAGCTTCCAGAGCACCAAAGCAAGGAAGGCGTTGCAACTCCCAAGGGAAGATTTATCCTCCCCGAGAACAGCAACAGGACTTAGTCTGGTCGATCACACAAGAAGGAATCATAACTACAGAAACCTTCGACAGTGACCTAAGGGAGCTCAGCTCCCTTTGTAAGTGTTAGGTCAGCGAGGGAGACTCTGCCCCAAGCCAAACAACACGGACTCAGACTAAAAACTCTGTTGTTCTGTCCCTCTTTGAACCAGACTCTGCTGGAACAGGAAGGTACAGTAACACCCTAGTATAGTTTTATCGAAAATAAATTCGGAAAAAACCACTTAGGGATAAGCCCAAGGCTTAAACAGAGGGAAAGGGATTGCATACCTTCTCCGAAGAAAAGAAAGCAACCGGGGAGTATAATAAAGTATACTAAGGCTCCATAAGCAATTAGCCTAGGCACCAAGAGAATCGATTACCTAATTCACCGAAACTCTCACGTATACAATCTTGGAAATATTCCACACAGTCTAAAATGTATAAAATATAGCCTAAAGCTTCAATAAAATTTTAATTACACTCGGAAAAACCATAATCATGCATTAAGTACTAGGACCAAACGACTAGGCTACATGGCCTAGCGTAGGCCAGAATGGCGAATACTTCGCCAAATAATACTAAGCACGAAAGGAAATCCTATGTAAAGCTAAATAGCTAAATTTTATTAAGCAAAACAACCAGGAATGTCACTCTGACTAACTAATTTATACCTAGCGAGTGACAGTGTCCAGGACACCTCTGGTAGGCTACGGCTCTTGTATCAAAGATTAATCCTATTAATCACTCAAAATTTTACCAAGAGACTACATTTATACATAACAGACACTATACTCAACTTATTCGAGGTCAACGAAGACGAAGAAGCCATGAAAAGCTGAATAAATCCAAGATTTGCGAGAAAAACAGGAAAAAACACCGAGTTGTTAAGCTACGCAAAAAGGAATACAGATGGCGCCAGGATTGGCGCCAGGCACGCATACGAATCGGGGGATAGGGAAGCCTTGGGAGCGGCTCCCCTTTTTCTTTCCCGAATTCGTATCTCGTCAATCTCCCTCCTACGAGACGAATCTCTGTTCAGGTCGTAGATTGCCATGTGACGTGTCTAGAATACGTCCTCTGATATGTCGCGATATCCCTTTCACGAGGGATACTCGCTCCAGGAGTTAGAATTCTGGTACCTTAAGGTAAATTCTCTGGGAATATCGCCGTAGTTGTAATATACCCTAGGAAGCTACCCTATAGGAACTTCCATCAGGACGACATGGCTTGAGCCCAAAAATATATATATATCTATCTATCTATCTATCTATCTATCTATCGATATATATATATATATATATATATATATATATATATATATATAGATAGATAGATATATATATATATATATATATATATATATATATATATATAAATATATATATATATATATATATATATATATATATATATATATATATATATATATATATATATACATTCATATGCATACATACATATACAAACTGTTAGATAATTTCAAGTTATTTTTTGTATCTGAAAATAAATAGATTTAAGAACAATAATGACCAGATTCGAGGTGGTAGCAGGGTTATTCAAAAGAAAGTCAAAGATTTAAATAATACAGTTGGCTTACAAAATTATATTTTTTCATATATCTACCAACCATTTACACATTAACAAAATATTACTTCATGCAATAAATCAGTATCAAGCCGGTTTTACTTTATACAATTTATACAATCTAAAGTGCAGCAAATTTGTGTCAAGCAGGTATTACTTTATACATAATGCTCAATGAATTTGATAATGTACGTGATTATATCGCGATCTACATTGATTGTAATAAATCTGGAGAAATCTCAATAATAAAGTATTCAGTTAAATGATTACAAAAGACACTTAGGTATAGCTTTTAGGCAATAGCACTGATCTATAGTATAAAATTGGCTTCGGCAACAAATTAATACACTTCCTAGGTAACTGCAGTCTGTACTAAATCCAGAGATATCTCAATAGTATAGTATTCAATTGATAAAATACAAAAAAAAAAAAAAAAAAAAAAAAAACACTTAGGTGCTTCATTCAGACAAGAGCACTGGCCTTTATTATACAAATAATTTCGATCATATGATTATTACTTAACATAACGTTACGTAAAAGGATTAAGCTTCATCATAGACCGAGTGACAGAAACATCTTTAATACAGGTTGATCAAAATTACATCTAAAAATTGTACTAGACGTAACTACTTACAGCAATACATCGTGACAAAAACGTTGATTTATAGTGACTAACACCTCAAAATGCTACTAGATTTAAAAACTTCTAGTGATTATCGAGATCACAGATAACAATTACTTTCAGGAACAGGGGGAACATTGAAGAGTATTCAGTTGACTGACCAAAGGCAAGATCTTCTTTCCATGTTGTGTAATCTTTCACATGATCCGTACCTCGTTTCAAAATGCTTCTCGTTAAGGATCTTTATTATAAAATTTTACGCTTTCATAATATTAGAAAAAGTAACTAAAATTATTCCCATTCTCTTGATAAAAAGTTTCTCAAAGAAATCCCTATTATCTAGGATATTAGGAGAGTTATGGGGTCTTTTGACTGGCCAGACAGTACTAAATGTATCCTTCTCTCTGGTTACGGTTCATTTTCCCTTTGACTACACACACACTGAATAGTCTGACCTATTCTTTATATACTCTCCTCAGTCCTCATACACCTGAGAACACAGATTATCAAATAATTCTTCTTCACTCAAGGGGTTAACTACTGCACTGTAATTGTTCAGTGGACACTTTCCTCTTGGTAAGGGTAGAAGAGACTCTTTAGCTATGGTAAGCAGCTCTTCTAGGAGAAGGACACTCCAAAATCAAACCATTGTTCTCTAGCCTTGGGTAGTGCTATAACCTATGTACCATGGTCTTCCACTGCGTTGGTTTAAAGTTCTCTTGCTTGAGGGTACACTCGAGCACACTTTTCTATCTCATTTCTCTTCCTCTTATTTTTCAGGATGCCTGAAAACCTTAAATTAATCAATCCTCTTGTTTTGTTAAAGTTTTTATAGTTTATTTAAGAGATATTGATTTT
>NC_090741.1:77994084-78026584 GCF_036898095.1 Palaemon carinicauda | reverse complement strand
AAAATGGCCCAGTGAGGAAAGGAAATAAGAAAACATAGAATAGTGGGTACCCTCTAGCATGAGAACTCTAACCCAAGACAGTGGAAAACCATGCTACAGAAGCTGTGGCACCACCCAAGTTAAGGGACATGTAGTTTTATTTTGAAATTTACTTCTCATAGAAGAGATGCTTACCATTACTGAATAGTCTCTTCTACCCTTACAAATTGGAAAATAGCCACTAAAGAATTACAGTGCAGAAGTTAACACCTGGCGTGAAGAAGAATTTTTTGCTTATGTTAGTGTTGTCATATGTATGAACAGGCCAAACTATTCGGTGAATGTGTAGGCAAAGAAAAAAATGAGCCATTACTAAAGAGGGATCCAATGTAATACTATCTGTCAAGTCGAAGGACCCACAGTACAAATTTGGATGTCAACAAAGCGATCAAAGCAGCGTTTTTTAAATCAGTTTTTATATACATTACATTTTCATTTCGGAAAATTTTTGAAACTAATTACCCATGGTAATTCTTTTGACATCCTTTGACGGTAATTGAATCCAGAACTTATAGTTGAAAAAAAGAAGAGGAATTTCAAGGAATGTAAAAAAAAAAGAATAACTTCGTTTAGACTCCTCCTTCTCACAAACTTAAAAACATGAAGCAAGAGAAAACAACATCGACGAAGGATTAAAAGCATTAGCTGCTCTGGATGCGCTTTTCATTTGACTTCCAGAATAATGTCTGGAAAAACGAAAATTGTTCTGGAAAATGATGAGGTGGATATGCAAAAGAGATTCCAAAAATGCAGCAGGAGGCAGCAAAAAGAAAGGAATGACAGACACGGAAAAAGGGATGTTTGTTTTGGTTGATGAAAATAGGTTTTATGATTTCCATTTTAATACATGCAAATTGATGTTAATCAAATGTCCATCAGACAGATCATAAAGGCCGATTAAAAATTCCCATCAGAAAATGATGCAAAGTTTACTTTGAAAATTGTTATTAAAAGAAAAAATACAAATAAATACAAAGGCAATTAGTAACTCTGTTTAAGCCAAAGAATGATCTCTCAACAATAAAAGAGGATAATAGAGAACAAAATCTCATTTTGTAACAAGCAAAATAAAAACAGGCTAAAATGGTTATATTGTACAATAATAATATACAATGCTGCATAAAATACGCTTGCAACATACTGCCAATGTCAGCAGTTAACGAGGAAGCTTGGCAGACTTTCGTATTTTTTTTACTTTAAATCTCTCTCCTCTCTCTCTCTCTCTCTCTCTCTCTCTCTCTCTCTCTCTCTCTCTCTCTCTCTCTCTCTCTCTGCATCATCAAAGGCATTATTCATGGAAAAGTAAATTAAAGCATCTGAACATCAGTAATGTCTTTTATCAAAACCTCCCATAAAGCAAATTCCTTTCTGTTAATCAATCAAATTTGAAGCTAGAAATAAGTATTGATCAAAGATAGAAGTTTTTTCTAAACCAATACACATTACAGTTATCAGTCATAAGATTTTGATTTAAGCATTCCTACACCTTTACCCAAAATCAATCATCTACTTCAAACCCATCACAGACTAAGTATTATTTGCCTACTTTAGTCGTATATTTAATTTTTTGTTAAGTAGATTATAAAAAAAAGTATATGACGACAGAAAAGACATGCAATTGTCTTTCCAACACTTGATATACATGTTACACACTAAGTAGTACAGTTGTATTTCACATCAAAACAACTTTTTGTTATAATTTCTTACGGGACTTGCCGTCAAATAATGTAAGTTTTGAATTCAAACTTGATAGAAGAGTTATTTCAAATCAGTCAATCAAAAATAAACACCAATATTCTTTAAGAGAAGGATTAGACTGGAATTATAAATTCATGCTAAATAGCCCATCGTTGGGGCCTGTGGGGCCATTCAAGGCCCAAGTGCATGTAGGATAAACCCCTGAAATTACACTATTAGGTAAAAGTTAAAAGAGGTTGTAGAGCAAGATGGACGAAAGGAAGTAAGAACGTATGTAAAGTAGAAGGATATGAAGCAAGTGCAGTTAGGTTCATGGGCAACATAGCAAAGATCTTTTAATTAATGCCTAAAATGCAATGCAAGAGGTGCACTGACGGCACTAAAACCCATATGGGGGAAGGGGGCAGAGGGCCATGAGGTCCCATTGAGTGATGGAGAAAGCAAATTCTCCAACGACTATTTCCACAGTTCCTCGAAGATAGGAAATGTATTTTTCTATTTGTTTGTTTCTAAAGGAACGGCCCCTTCCTTCAACCCTCGTGCATTGTGTGAAGACGACTCGAAGCAAAGTCAAACAGCGTAATCGCCAGAGATTTGGATTTTCCGACGAGTGAACACAGGGGAATGGAATACGAGCGAAGGTTCCCTTTCGTGAGATTCTACTTGTTCGTTCTGTTGTCATCGATTTCTATTGGATTTCGTTAAAACTTGATAAGATTCACGGATGTTTCTTTGCCTTCTTTCCAGTATACTTAGGCAAGGAAAAGAAGACACAGTTGTATGTTATTCATTTTCTTTATATGTGAATACATTTCCTTTTCTTGAAAATGGTAACATGAATGTCTTCCATTATATATTACTGTTTCTTATATCGCATTTCATCAATTTCTATATATCTCTTCATAACGATAACGTATTTTTTCCTATGAACAGATATGGAATAACAGATGCAGAACGCATGCTAACTTGAACATAGGACATCGGACTCATGATATTTATGAGCATATCCATGTTTACCCAATCGACTAGAAAAGGTTATAGCCGATATGCTCACTGCTATTGGCTATAACAATGTTACAACTCTCTTTTGCGACAGTTTCAGTTCGAGTAGATGGAGTAATTCTTGTTTTATGGCTCTGTTTGTGTTACTGTTTACATTGTTTATTTGTCAAGCAATATGAACAATTTGTTGTATTAATTGAGTAGGAGTTATTTCTTCCTTATGTATTGTTTACAGATATCATACGAAAATACGTAAAAAAAAATAGTTATGCTTTTTACTTCATGAGACAGCAGACCAACCTTAACTTAAACGTTAGTGATAGTATATTATTGCCCATATTGCTTATGTAATCTGAAATTGAAGATATAATTGTGTGCATAAAAATTATAAATCACAAAATCCCTTTATCAAACAACGATTGTCTAATTAATAACTTTCTTAACTACAAAAGCTGACTAAATAGATTACATTTAAAAATACTTTAACATATGTAACATAATTGTACAGATTCCAGTGTATCAAATTTTCCTCTCCTTCAACATCACAACATAATCAATAGTTGAAACATTTGGCAACAATACGGATTGCTGGGCAATTAGCAATAATTGCACACATAAGTGAAGGAATAGCTAAGGTCTCTATATATCAAGACACTAATTAAGGATGTTAATAACTAGAGTTACTAGACGTCCTAACTTCTATGGTATAGTTTGTTGTTACTGTGGTATATTACTAATCAGTGACAATATTTTTTGTTTTTAAATCTATTTGATTTACATAAAAAAAACATTTATTTTATGCGTGACTAAACGATAAAAAAATATATCTATTTTATGCGTGACTAAACGATGACTTAGACCGGCAGTTTATATAGCACAATAGATACTCAGAAATGAAAATTCATCACATTCTTTTGAGAAAACTTACTAGGTCTGTAAGACCCAAAAGAGAAAAGAATGGTATGTAATGTAATGAGAAGTTCACTTGGTCATATATTCCACGAATAACTACTAAATAATTTCCGTCTAATTTTCAGGTTTTTATTTATTTCTAAGCTAATATTTTTTCATAACAGAGCATTACACATAATTGGTACCAGTAATTTTAATGATGGTACTGGGCAAAATAAATGGTCATATCTCTCCACCATTTTCTGTAACATTATAAAGGTTTTATTTCTTTCACAATGGAATTACATGAAAATTTCCAGGGAGTTCAATTTCAAGCAATCTCTCTAGCTAGTGCAGTGGTAACGAAGTGGCCTTGCCTTCCCAAGGATAGCAGATCGAGAGCTTAACCTTTTTACTGAGGATGTTAGTCTTCCTTCCTTCAACCTTTGTTTGTGCAGGTCAAATCAGACACGTAGCTTCGTCTCAAAATGTGCAGAACTGTGTACTTCTATCAGTCTGTTACACAAAAAGTAAAACAATTCGTCCACCAAAGGTGAAAAAATCTGTTCGTTTTTACTATATATATATATATATATATATATATATATATATATATATATATATATATATATATATATATAATATATATATATATATATATATATATATATATATATATATATATATATATATATATATATATAACACGTTTGTGTATAGGTAGTAGGTTGGCCAGGGCACCAGCCACCCATTGAGATACTCCCGCTCTCACCCCAAGATGTATAAGCCAATGATGGATGAATTCTCACATCTGCGATGTAAGAAATGGTTATGAGAGTATTCTCATCCCCGCCCCTTATGTAAATAATGGAAGAGCTCTCGCTCCCATTATTCAAGAGGGTGTTTGGGGGTTGGGCATATCTCACCCACGTGATGTTGGCTGACAGAAGGGAGAGATCTCACCCAAGGAGAGGAGAGAATATAACATCTATAATCGGTCTTGGACGACTGGAACGTCGTGTTTGCTTATTCCATTTGATGCTTTCCGAAATGGAAGGTCGCTTTTTTTCCCCCACAGACATCTTGTGAACAAGGCAAGGAGCAAAGCTAAACAACATAATCACCAGAGATTTTTTCGCCTCTTGAACACTAGAAGCGGAATACGAGCTAAGGCTAAAGCATTCTGCTTCTCACTCTTCATGAAATTATCCTGACCATTTTGTTTAGTTTTATTTCATTAGTAGGCTGGCTAGGGTACCAGCCACCCGTTGAGATACTACCAGTACAGAGTTAGGGTGTCTTCTGCCTGGCCAGACAGTACTACATTAGATCCTTCTCTCTGGATACGGTTCACTTTTCCTTTGCCTACACACATACACACACTGAATAGTCTGGCCTATTCTTTACATATACTCCTCTTTCCTCATACACCTGACAACACAGATTAACTAACAATTCTTCTTCACTTAAGAGGTTACTGCACTGTAATTGTTCAGTGCCCACTTTCTTCTTAGTAAGGGTAGAAGAGACTCTTAGGCTTTGGTAAGCAGCTGTTCTAAGAGAAAGGACACCCCAAAATAAAACCATTGTTCTCTAGTCTTAGGTAGTGCCACAGCCTCTGTACCATGGTCTTCCAATGTCTTGGGTTAAGAGTTCTCATCCTTGTGGGTAAATTCGGCCACACTATTCTATCTAATTACTCTTCCTCTTGCTTTGTTCAAGTTTTAATAGTTTATATAAGAGATGTTTATTCTAATGTTGTTACTCTTCTTGAAATATTCTATTTTCCCTTGTTTCCTTTCCTCACTGGGCTATTTTCCCTGTTGTGGCCCCTGGGTTTATAGCATCCTGCTTTTCCACATAGGGTTGTATCTTAGCAAGTAATAATAATAATAATAATAATAATAATAATAATAATAATGAACGAAAATCTTATTTCAATCGTTATATGTTGCTGTATCATTATCAAGTGTGGATAATTTACATTTATATTTACATTTCTCAATATTGAGAAGAGAATTATTTCATAATTATTAAAACAAGTATTTAACATTTTCTATTAGTTATATATAAATACCAAACGCTTGCAATATAACTGCTGCAATCTTATCTTTTTAAAAATGTCCTTGTGATTTATGTATCTAATCGGAAACCGGAATTTTTCTTTCTCATTATTTTCTCATCTGGAATTCTCCTATTTGTTTCACAAAGATTTATTGCAATCTCTATTCATTAAATCTTAAATCTTATTTTTGGTGATTAAATTTCGTTATTTTGCTAATATTTCCGCTTGAAATTTTATCATTTGCTCTCTCTCTCTCTCTCTCTCTCTCTCTCTCTCTCTCTCTCTCTCTCTCTCTCTCTCTCTCTCTCTCTCTCTCTCATATATATATATATATATATATATATATATATATATATATATATATATATATATATATATATATATATATATATACGTATATATATATATATATATATATATATATATATATATATATATATATATATATATATATATATATATATATATATACGTATACTGTATATATGTATATACATATATATATATATATATATATATATATATATATATATATATATATATATATATATATATATATAATATATGTATATACTATATTACTATCATCATTATTATTATTATTATTACTTGCTAAGCTACAACCCTAGTTGGAATAGCAAAATGCTATAAGTCAAAGAGCTCCAGCAGGTAAAATAGCCCGATGAGGAAAGGATATAAGGAAGTAAATATACTATAAAAGAAGTAATTAAATATCCAAATAAAATATTTCAAAACAGTAACAACATTAAAATAATTCTTTCATAATTAAAATATAAAAACAAGAGGACGAGAAATAAGATAGAATAGTGTCTCAGAGTGTACCCTCAAACAAAGGAACTCTAACCCAGGTCAGTGGAAGACCATGGTACTGTACCAACCATTTGTCACACGATCGAACATAGTAACAACATTTTCTTATATATATATATATATATATATATATATATATATATATATATATATATATATATATATATATATATTATCCTTTGTATCATCACTCTCCTAGCACACTGACAGGGACCTAAATAAATATGTCTGTTTTTCTTAATGGTAACTGTTAACAGAAACGGTTGTCGGTTGAACGTGAAATTGCCTGTTGTGTTTCATGTCCTTCTTGCCCGGACTTGATGTATATGTAAGCTGGTATTCTGTAATAAAGTTACTCAGATGCTTTCATCCTGCCTTCTTAGTCACTGCCTCTCTCGGCCCGTCACATTGGTGACCCCGGAAGTCGACTCGCTCCTCCCACCTTCAAACCTCCCCAATCCCGCACACCGGTACTATGGCGGACTCCACGGAAGTTGGCGCTGCCCCATAAAAACTTTCGTCGTTCGCCAGCGGAGAGGCGTTTGCTTGGTTTCAGCGCGCAGAAGTCCAGTTCCACATCAAGGGCATGACTCGCTAAACCACCAAAGCAGATTATGTTCTCGCAGCGATACCCGAGGACACCTTCCCGGAAATATCTGACTGGCTTTGTGAACAAGGAGACACCCCATACCGTATGACACCCTCAAAACATACATCTGCAGCAGTACTCGCCGGCGACAACCGCCTGTAAAGCAAAGCTTTTTCAGCTCTCTCAAAAACCATTGGGGGACCAAAGGGCTTCGCTCGCCCTCAGGGAAATGACCAGTATCGCTCGCCTGCAACCTGCCGCAGACGGCTCGCCTCATGAGGTGAACCTACTTCGGGCCCTCTAGGTATGCCGTTTACCGAAACCTGTATGCGCTGCCATACCCATGTCGATAGTTTACCCATAAAGGACTTGATGACCAAAGCCGACACCCTTATGGACAGTCGCTTCAAGACCTTCAAGACCTCCATCAACGCCTTCACTCCTGACGAAGAGAACACCAATTCAACGTCAACTGAAGCCGACGTGAATGCCGTAGGACATACACGCCTACCCCGTTACATGCCAAAGCGGTGACAAAGCCATCCATCACCCACCACTCGCTCGCGCCCCAACCAATGACTTCTAAAGCCACTTTCTGACGCCCATCGGCCGCAGTTTTGCTATTACCACTACAGATTCGGGGCAGTCACGAAAAAATGTGCCAAAGATTGTCAGTGGCCAAAAAACGTGTAAGTATGCCATCGCTCGTGGCGGTGGCCTCCCATGTTTCTAATCTTTTCTTTTTACATGATGCAGAAACGGGCTTGCGATTTTTGGTAGACATGGGTGCTTGTTGTTCTCTTTTGGCAAGGGAACGCTTCAGGACATGACGTAGTCTGTCTAAGTCTCCCAATGTCCGCCTCGTGGCTGCCAACGGATCTGCGATACCCACCTAGGGTTACGAGAACCTCACATTATCGTTTGGAAACAGTAAATTTAATTGGAAGGTTCTCGTTGCTGACGTCACGTTGCTAATCCTCGGTGCGTATTTAGTCTCTCATTTTCACCCTCTGGTTGATGTCGTCCACCGACGATTGGTCAATGCAGACTCGTATTCGTCGATACCCCTTCAACCCGCTCCCTCAAACCTTGCTCTCCACATCAGCGCACCCACGGATGCCTACACCCACCTCCTTACGTCATACCCAGAAGTTTTCCGTCCAGAACTTCACCAAACGCCCACAGCTCCTGCCAATCACGGTATTTATCACCATATCAAGACAACGGGACCCCTAGTCTTTGCAAAATTCAGACGTCAGGCACCGGATCGATTGGCATCCGCCAAACAGACGTTTGCTGAAATGGAGGAAATGGTCCTTTGCCAAAAGGCCTCCAGCCCATGTTCGTCACACTTGCACATCGTTCTGAAGAAAGACGGCTCCCTCCGTCAGTGCGGGGATTAGAGGCGCCTGAACATGCAAACAGAACCGGATCACTACCCCTTCCCAAACATCGCCGACATGACCTCCTACCTGCACAAACCGAAGGTTTTCTTGATGCTCGACCTCCTGAAGGGGTATTATCAGGTGCCTATGAACCCAGAAGACATCCCCAAGACCGCCATCACCACTACGTTTGGTACACACACCTTCAATTACTCCTGTTTTGGCCTTCGTAATGCCGGGCCACCTTTCAACGTCTCATGGATGGCATCTTAGGGGACCTCCCCTTCTGTGTATGTTATGTGGACGACATACTTGTGTTCTCTTCCTCAAAAGAGGAACACCTCCGTCACCTGCGCATCGTGCTCGACCACCAGCAACAAAACGGCCTTGTAATCCAGTACAACAAGTGTACCTTTTGCGCCAATGAAGTGTTGTTCTTAGTGCACCGCATCACTCCTGAAGGAGTCCATCCCCTCCCTGAGAAGGTAGCAGCCATTCAGAGCTTCCACACTCCCTCGACCGTCAAAGCTCTGCAGGAATTCTTGGGCATGATGAACTATAATCACCGTTTTCTTCCAGCTATTGCCACTACTCTTGCTTCCCTCTATGCCTCCCTCAAGGGCACCTTCCCTCAACCTCGGCGTCGTTTCGCCCACATTCACGTCGACGTTGTAGGCCCCCTACCCACTTCACAAGGACATTGTTACCTGTTTACCGTCATCGACCGCTCCACTCGTTGGCCTGAAGCCATTCCCTTGGAATCTGCAATGCACACCTCATGTACATCTGCCTTACTCTCAGGATGGATTGCAAGATTTAGTATCCCTGAGAATATTACTTCTGACAGGGGAACCACTTTCACCTCTCAATTGTCGACATCATTAGCGAATCTCCTGGGCATCACCCTACATCAGACAACGGCCTACAACCCCACCGCCAATGGAATGGTTGAACGTTTTCATCGCACCCTCAAAGCAGCTTTGATGTCCCGCTGCAAGGATTGCAACTGGTTTACTCAGCTTCCCTGGGTCTTCCTGGGACTAAGGACCACTCCTAAAGACGCCCTCGACGTCTCGGCAGCTGAAATGGTGTATGGCGACCCGTTGGTCGTCCCTGCCGAATTTTTTCCTTCTACAACCTCCTCCGACGATCTCCAGCGCATACGTCACGCCGTGGGAAAATTTACTCCATGCCGCCAGACTTACAAGCCCCCAGTAAAGCATCACATACCAACAGACTTGCACTCTGCAACGCACATCTTCCTACGCAACGAAACTAGTAAGCCACAGCTAACGCCTCCTTACACGGACACTTTTCTTGTGATCTGATGCAGTCCGAAAGCATTCCTACTAAACATTCGTGGCAAAGAAGAGTGGGTCTCAATTGATCATCTAAAACATGCTTATCTCCTGCCAGATGACCCACCTATAGTTCGCCTCTCTAGATCAGGGCGCCCTATTTAACATGTACAGTATGTAATTTTTACGGGGCAAGCCATATACCAGCCGTGTCTCATATGATCGTACATAGAAACGACACATCTTTTTATTTTATATATTATTCATTGTATCTTCGCTCTCCCCTCGCTCTGACAGGGACCTGAATAAACATATCTTTTTCTTACCAGTAACTTAACGGAATCGGTTGCCGTTTGAACATGAAATTGCCTGTTATGTTTTATGTCCTTGCCTGGACTTGATGTATATATAAGCTGGTGTTCTGTAATAAAGTTACTCAGTTGCTTTCATCCTGCCTTCTTAGTCACAGCCTCTCTCGGCCCGTCACAGTTCAGAGGTTTGCATACTAACTAAGACAGAAGAGCAAGTACTTGGATTTTGAAGTGTGATTCTCCTAGAAGAGCTGCTTACCATAGCTAAAGTCTTTCTTCTACCCTAAACAAGAGGGAATTAGCATATCAAAGTTCTGTGGTTTAGTGTGAGTAAGTTTTTCCTGTTTAACATGATGGTTTTTCTAACTACAGTGGTCTTTTCTTTGAGCCTCTACGATCTACATCATATGTCGTCGATGGAATCATACTTTGTACTTTCTCTTAGTGACGCATTGCATGTAAATCAAGAAACTATTTTCGTTACTGATGTTGCTCTGAATGATTTACTCAACCACTACCTAACGGACAGAGGGGTTGCAGGCATGGCAAACAAATTTCTGAAATTTTTTTTTAATGGAATGGATCTAATACTTGTTTGGTCTTGGTTCATACAAAAATCGTGAGGGGTAAAACTTAATAAATCCTCACTTACTTTGTTTGAAAGGAGTATATATGCACCGCCAATATTTTATCAATTTCATAACTATCACAGTTATTGTTATTATCATTATCATTTCAGTTTGAATATCATCTTAAATCTTATTGTTGTTATTATGTTATTATTCCCATTGTTGTACAGTTGGCAATCACCGTTTCTACTAAATGAACAGAGTATATAATCTATTGCATATTGCTGTAAAAAAAAAAATAATTTTCTACTGTCACTTAGATTCTATATCACTGTATTAGAAAACACCATTTCAAGTTCCTTCTTGATTAATACCTACAATATTTTTTTTAGCATCGGTGGATACTTATACTTCCTAATACCTAAGGAATGATAAAACATTAAGATCAAGTATAGTCACGTCAAAGAATGACAAAATAAAATGCAATAAGAGTCCAGAAAATAAGATATAAGAAGTGTAAGAGCTGTAGTATAATAATGGAAAAATATGTATATAACAAGAGGTTTGAATAAAAGAAATGCAATATTGTATGAGAAATTGAGAAAAAAAAATAAAAATATAACTCACATTAGCTTCGACTTGACGAGTAAAAGTTGTCCCTGACAACCCTTTTGAGAAATTATTCAAACATAGTTGATGTCCTTAAAAAAAAAAAAAAAAAAAAAAAAAAAAAAAAAAAAAAAAAAAAAAAAAAAAAAAAGGTTTCATTAAAAAAAATTAGTAATATGCACTATGCTTACGCTCTGCACACCGAAAACTAAAATACTAATTTTAACAAACAGGTAAAATAGACCAGAATTAAAGACGTGGCGTCTCTTCTCGAAAATGAAAATGGATTATCGTTTTAATTGAAGTGACGATCCATTTTGCAAAATATTCCGTGTTCTTTGAAAATGATGTCATATTTTAGAACTAAAGTCGTAAATCGAATTTATTTTTTTCTTTTCTTTTTCTTACTCTGAGAAACAACTGTGGTGGGCGCTTCCTCCTAGGACAGTTTTAGCGTCTTTTACACTAAACAACGAGAATGTTATGAAGACAAAAGTATGAATATATGAATATTTATGTATACATAAACAGCAACAAATACAGCATTTTGTAGTCCACTGCAGGAAAAAGGCCTCACACATGCCGTTATTCATGTCTGGAGTTTGGAGAGTTTTCATCACCCTGCTGGCCACTACAAATTGCTGATGGTGGGAGACTTTCTTCTGATCGCTCACAACAAATAAACCTAGCATGTGTGATCCTGACTAGTACAGTTTTGCTGATCGTGGCGATACACAAACCCTTTCAAGGTATAAAGGCGTGTGCTATGTGTATGTGTATGTATGCATATATATATATATATATATATATATATATATATATATATATATATATATATATATATATATATATATATATATATACTGTATATTATATATATATATATATATATATATATATATATATATATATATATATATATATATATATATATATATATATATATGTATGTAAACATATAGAGGTATAGACGGATATATAGATAAACATGTGAGCATGCATGTGCTGCTTGCTTTCGTGAGTGTGTGCGCACGTGTGTGTGTGTGTGTGCTATGCACTAATATCTTTAACCAATTCATTTAACATAAGAGACTGAGCTCCTTCTCCGTTTCCAGTCGGAAATTGATAAAAGGGTCTGAGAGGATTACTGACATAAGCCTTATTAACCTTATTGGAGACATTTGTCTCCAACTCTCTTTCCTCTCAGAAAGACACCAACTTCAAAATGTTTCATCGAAGGTTATGACTTCTGTTTTCTTATTATTTGTTGAGTCAAATTCCTTTTTGATTTAATCTCTTCTAGAATACATGAAAAAGGTTACTGCGATATTGGTATAAACAATTTTTTAATGGCTTTTATTATTTAGTTTTTTAATGAAGATATCATACCTTTTATAATTTCAAGTCAAAAGTTCACATTCGATGGAATTAAGTTTATAGTATTTGGAAATACTTTACAAACATTTTCTCTTTAAGAAGTCCAGAGGAAACTGAAAAGTTCAAATTATTACCGGCTTGAGATCAAAACTTCTATTATCTATTATCAATAATACTCTTATTAATATTACTAGTTGCTAAGATAAACCCCTAGCTGGAAAAGGAGAACATGAGCCAAAGGTCTGCAGCAAGAAAAATGGCCCAGTGAGGAAAGGAAATAAGAAAACATAGAATAGTAGGTACCCTCTAGCATGAGAACTCTAACCCAAGACAGTGGAAAACCATGCTACAGGAGCTGTGGCACTACCCAAGTTTAGGGACATATAGTTTTATTTTGAAATTTACTTCTCATAGAAGAGCTGCTTACCATTACTGAATAGTCTCTTCTACCCTTACAAATTGGAAAGTAGCCACTAAAGAATTACAGTGCAGAAGTTAACACCTTGTGTGCAGAAGAATTTTATGGTTATGTTAGTGTTGTCATATGTATGAACAGGCCACACTATTCGGTAAATGTGTAGGCAAAGAAAAAAATGAGCCATTACTAAAGAGGGATCCAATGTAATACTATCTGTCTAGTCAAAGGACCCATTGACTCTCTAGCCGCGTTGGATGTCAACGAAGCGATCAAAGCAGCGTTTTTTAAATCAGTTTTTATATACATTTCCTTTTCATTTCGGAAAATTTAAAGCTAATTACCCATGGTAATTCTTTTGACATCCTTTGACGGTAATTGAATCCAGAACTTATAGTTGAAACAAAGAAGAGGAATTTCAAGAAATGTTAAAAAAAAAGACTAATTTCGTTTCGACTCGTCCTTCTCACAAACTTAAAAACAAGAAGAAAGAGAAAACAACATCGACGAAGGATTAAAAGCATTAGCTGCTCTGGACGCGCTTTCCATTTCACTTCCAGAATTATGTCTGGGAAAACGAAAACTGTTCTGGAAAATGATGAGGCAGATAGGCAAAAGAGATTCCAAAAATGCAGCCGGAGGCAGCAAAAAGAAAGGAATGACAGACAGGCAGAGAGGGATGTTTGTTCTTGTTGATGAAAAAAGAATTTATAATTTCTATTTTAATACATGTTTAAGTTAAAAGTTTAGATTTTGTAGTCAGTACGCTGCTGATCCTTCCATTATGGACTATATACAGTTTATTATCAGATTATATTGCCTTTATCCCAAGAAATATGAGCAATTATGATTTAACGTCATTCATTTACTCCTCTACCAAAGGAAACAACTAAAGGATTCTTTATCTAATTTACATGTAGATTGATATTGATTAATTGTCCATGAGACAGATCATAAATGCCGATTAAAAATTCCCATCATAAAATAAGCCTGATTATTATGTTGAAAAAAAAAATAATAAAAAAATATAGACAATAAGCAACTCCGTTTAAGCCTAAGAATGGTCTATCGACAAGAGAGGATAATAGAGAACAAATTCTCATATTGTACAAGCAAAATAAAAACAGGCCCAAATAGTTCTATTGTAAAATAATAATATACAATGCTGCATAAAATACGCTTGCAACATGTTAGCAGTTAACGAGGAAACTTGGCAGACTTTCGTATTTTTTTTTTAATCTCTCTCTCTCTCTCTCTCTCTCTCTCTCTCTCTCTCTCTCTCTCTCTCTCTCTCTCTCTCTCTCTCTCTCTGCATCATCAAAGGCATTATTCAGGAAAAAGTAAATTAAATCATCTGATCATCAGTAATGTCTTTGTCTTTTATTAAAGCCTTCCCTAAAGCAAATTCATTCCTGCTAATCAAATTTTGAGTTGGAAATGAAATTGATCGAAGATAGATTTTTTTTCTAAACCAACACGGTTTGTGGTTATCGGTCATAAGATTTTGATTTATGCATTCCTACACTTTTACCTAAATTCAGTCATCTACTTCAAACCCATTCCAAATTAAGTATTATTCGCCTACTTTAGTCATTTATTTAATTTTTATGCTGAGTAGATAATAAAAAAAAAATAGGATGTCAGAGAAGAAATGTCATTGTCTCTGCACCTGCTATATAAATTATGTTACGCTATAAGTAATACAGATTAACATCAAAACTACTTTAGTAAATCTTTTTTTTTTTTTATGGGAGTTAATGTCAAATAATACAAGTTCTGAATCTAAACCTAAGAGAATAGATATTTCAAATCAAACAAAAATAAACACTAATATTCTTAATGGGAGGATTAGACTGGAATACAAAAATTAAGCTAAGGTGCCTGGCGCTGGGGCCTATGGGACCATTCAAGGCTCAAGTGCATGAAGAGTAAAACCGTTGAATTACACTATTAGGTGAAAATTAAAAGTTGTACAGCAAGATGGACGAAAGGAAGTAAGAACGTATGTAAAGTAGAAGGATACAAAACAAGTGCAGTTAGGGTCAGAGGGAACGTAGCAAAGACCCTTTAAGTAATGCCTAGAGTGCATCCCATGAGGTGCACTGACGGCACTAAAACCCATATGGGGGAAGGGGGCAAAGGGCCCTGAGGTCCTATAAGGTGATGGAGAAAGCAAATTCTCCGACGACTATTTCCACAATTCCTCGAAGATAGGAAACGTATTTGTCTATTTGTTTGTTTCTAAAGGAACGGCCCCTTCCTTCTCCCTCGTGCATTGGGTGAAGACGACTCGAAGGAAAGTCAAACAGCGTAATCGCCAGAGATTTGGATTTTCCGACGAATGAACACAGGGGAATGGAATACGAGCGAAGGTTAAAGCATTCTTCTCTCTATCAGTTCGTCTTTCCCTTTCTCGAGATTCTACTTGTTCGTTCTGTTGTCTTCGATTTCTATTGGATTTTGTAAAGACTCTATGTGCTTCGGATGTTTCTTTACCTACTTTCCACTATACTTAGCCAAAGAAAAGAAGACTCACTTGCATGTTATTTATTTTTACTATATGTAAATACATTTTCTTTTCTTGAAAATGGTAAAATACATGTCATCCACTATATATTACTGTTTCTCATATCGCCCTTTATCAATTTCTAGATCTCTCTTCATAACAATTATGTGTTTTTACTTTTGAACAGATATGGAATAACAGATGGAGAGCGCATGCAAACTTGAACATAGGACATCGGACTCATGATATTAATGAGTTAATCCATATTTACCCAATCGACTAGAAAAGGTATAGCCGATATGCTCACTGCTATTGGCTATAACAATATTGCAATTCTCTTTTGCGACAGTTCCAGTTCGAGTAGATGGAGTAATTCTTGTTTTATGGCTCTGTTTGTGTTACTATTTATATTGCTTATTTGTCAAGCAATATGAACAATTTGTTGTATCAATTGAATAGGGTTAGTTCTTCCTTATGTATTGTTTAAAGATATCATACGACAAATACATACAAAACGGCTATGCTTTTTGCTTCATGAGACATGGTCTCCTTAACTTAAACGTTGGTGAAAGTATTATTGCCCATATTGCTTATGTAATCTGAAATTTAAGACATAAAAGAAATATAAATCACAGATTCCCTTTATCAAATAACTATCGTATGAATTATAAATTTCTCAACTACAAACGGTAACTGACTAAATATATTACATTAACAAATACTTTTACATATTTAGCATAAACATGCAAATTACAGTGCATCGTCTTTTCATATCCTTCAACATCACAACATAATCAATTATCGAAACATTTGGCAACAATTTACGGGTTGCTGGGCAATTAGCGATAATGGCATACACAAGAGATGGAATACCTAAGGTCTCTATATATCAAGACACTAATTAGGAATGTTAATAACTAGAGTTACTAGACGTCCTAACTTCTTTGGTATAGTTTGTTGTTACTTGGGTATATTGCTAATCCGGGACAATATTTTTGGTTTTTGAATCTATTTGATTTACTGGAAAAATAAAGCATCTATTTTATAGGTAACTAAACGATGACATAGACTAAAAGTTTCTAAAGCACAATGGATACTCATGAATGAAAATCCATCACATTCTCTAGAAAAAACTTACTAGGTCTATAAGACCAGAAAGAAGAAAACAATGACTTGTAATTTAATGAGAAGGAAATTGGGTCATTTATTTCATGAATAACTACTAACTAATTTCCGACTAATTTTCAGGTCTTTATCCAATTTTCTAAAACTACTATTTTTTTTTCATAACAGAGCATTTAACACAATTGATTCCACTAATTTTAATGAAAGTAAAGGAAATTATGGATGGTAATAACTCTCCACCATTTTATGTAACATTATGAAGGTTTTATTTCTTTTGTAATGGAATTACATGAAAATTTCCAGGGAGTTCAATTTCAAACAATCTCTCTGGCTAGTGCAGTGGTAACAGGCTGACCTTGCATTCCCAAAGATAAAAGATCGAGAGCTTAACCTTTTTACTGAGGATGTTGGTCTTGTCCGGCTGGCGTTCTGACGAGGATCTATTCACATGGAATTGAAACTGAAACCTGACAGCTCCAACCATCTTCCTACTTTCAACCTTTGTTTGTGCAGGTCAAAAGCAGACACGTAGCTTCGTCTCAAATTGCACAGAACTGTATCTATCTGTCTATCTGTCTGTCTGCTACACAGACCGTAAAAAACTTCGTCCGCAAAATGTAAAAAAATCCATATATATATATATATATATATATATATATGTATATATATGTATATATATATATATATATATATATATATATATATATATATATATATATATATGCAGAAGAACCACAGGGAAAATGAAAATACGAAATATACGATTAAGTCCTGACTAGTTTCGTGATACTTCTTCAGAGGACTGAAGTCCTCTGAAGAAGTATCACGAAACTAGTCAGGACTTAATCGTATATTTCGTATTTTCATTTTCCCTGTGGTTCTTCTGCATCTGAGTATATATATATATATATATATATATATATATATATATATATATATATATATATATATATATATATATATATATATATACATGCAAACAGACACAAACACACGTTTGTTTGTTATTTTGTTAGTACATGTGCATGTGGGACGGCCACCCGTGTACCTACAGTATATGTGCTCAAACGTATAAATGTCCATGATCTATCATATTAAGTTTCCTGAACTAACGTTCCCGTGACTAACTCCACTCATCCTTCTTTTCCGGTTGGAAATTGATAGAAGGGTCTGAAAGGATCACTGGCATTACCGCTATACTGTTTATAGAAGGCATTTTAGCATTCCCATAAGACATCTTTTATTAGCGTCATGTTTAGTTATGAGTTGGGTTGTACTAATTGATTCCTATAAGAAAGTGCTTTGAAATTCAGAAGATATATTTTTGTATATGCTTTATAAGGTAAAACATTTTCACTCAAGTAATTCAACTGAATTCAATTATATAATTTATTACTGAATTGGGCAAAGATTTTCTGTAACGAACAGCCACTTTCTGATGTTTGTTATCCTTTAAGAAAACTAAAGAGGACAATGGAAGTTTAATAGTTTTGATGGCGTAAGCTAATTCATTTACCTGGCATTCCTTCCCATTCACATGATTTCTTTCGCTATAAATTCTATTGTTTAATCAACTATTAAATCAAATATTTCCTCGGTTTATTCCACATAGTTCTCATAAAAGTTTGAGCCTTTGAGATCAAACTCTTACCAAGAAACAGTAATCATCCGACTTTCAAATAAAAAAACAGAGTGTACCACAAAGGTTTAATTATCGTATATATCAATAATTTCACTGTTTTATAATCACAAATGTTTGCGTGATTTATGGTTTAGAAGAATCTTCTCAGGAAAACAAGTAAAACATTGTGGGAAGTTAATAAAAAAAATACTTTTGTTAACGAAGTATGTTCAGTGGATGCCAGTGTATTTTAAGTAAGATATAAATATCTATATAAATCAGCATATCAGAAAAAATACATTAACCAGCAGTAAAAACCTAATCGTTCATTAGTACCAGAACATGTACTAAATAAACAAATATCGGAAGATATCATGTTTTCAAGAAAAGGAGTAACATGTCATAAAAAAATTATGAATAGAGCAAGGAATCAAATGTAATTTTCGTTACGTGTTGCTGTATCATTATCCACAATTGATAATGATATACTTATACTTCTCAATATTGAGAAGAGGATTATTTCATAATTATTAAAACAGGTTTTTAACATTTTTTTCATTAGTTATATATAAATATCAAACGCTTGCAATATAACTGCTGCAATCTTTTTAATAATTTCCTTGTGATTTATATAATGACTCGGAATTTTTCTTTCTCATTATTTTTGCATCATAAATTCTATTATTTGTTATTCAGAAATTTATCACGTTCTCTATTTATGAAATCTTAATCTTATTGTTGGTTTTTGGTTATTAAATTTTGTTTTTTTGCTAATATTTCAGCTTTAACTATAATTTGTTGCTCTCTCTCTCTCTCTCTCTCTCTCTCTCTCTCTCTCTCTCTCTCTCTCTCTCTCTCTCTCTCTCTCTCTCTCATATATATATATATATATATATATATATATATATATATATATATATATATATATATATATATATACATATATATATACATATATATATATATATATATATATATATATATATATATATATATATATAAATATAAATATAAGGATATATATATCATATATATACATATATATATATATATATATATATATATATATATATATATATATATATATATGTATATATATATATACACATATATATGTGTATCTATATATATATATATATATATATATATATATATATATATATATATATATATATATATATATATATATATATATATTTATATATATATATATATATATATATATATATTCATATATATATATATATTTATATGCATATATATATATGCATAAATATATATACATAAATATATATATATGTATATATATATATATATATATATTTATATATATATATATATATGTGTATATATATATATATATATATATATATATATATATATATATATATATATATTTATATATATATATATATATATATATATATATATACATATATATGTATATATACATATATATATATATATATATATATATATATATATATATATATATATATATCAAACATATAGAGGTATAAACGTATTATTATAATTATTATTATCATTAATATTATTATTACTATTATTATTATTAGTAGTAGTATTATTACTATTACTTGCTAAGCTACAACCCTAGTTGCAAAAGCAGGAAGAAAATTAGCCCAGGGGCTCCAACAGGGAAAATAGCCCAGTGAGGAAAGGAAACAAGGAATAATGAAATATTTCAAGAAGAGTAATAACATTAAAATAAATATCTCCTACATAAACAATAAAAACTTAAACAAAACAAGAGGAAGAGAAATAAGGTAGAATAGTGTGTCAGAGTGTACCACCAAGCGGGAGAACTTTAACCCGAGACAGAGGAACACGATGGTACAGAGTCTATGCCACTACCTAAGACCAGCGAACAATGGTTTGATTTTGGAGTGTCCTTCTCCCAGAAGCGATGCTTACCATAGCTAAAGAGTCTCTTCTATCCTTACCAAGAGGAAAGTGGGCACTGAACAATTACAGTGCAGTAACCCCTTGGGTGAAGAAGAATTGTTTGGTAACCTCAGTTTTGTCAGGTGTTTGAGGACAGTGGAGAATATGTAAAGAATAGGCCAGGTTATTAGGTGTGTGTGTGTGTGTGTGTGTAGGCAAAGGGAAAATGAACCATAACCAGAGAGAAAGATCCAATGTAATACTGTCAGGCTAGTCAAAAGACCCCATAACACTCTAGCAGTAGTATCACAACGGGTAGCTGGTGTCATGGCCAACCCACTACCTAGAAATATAGATAAACATGAGAGTATGCTTGTGCTTGCTTGCTTTTTCATGTTTTGTGTATTTGAGTTTACGCGCGTGTGCGGGCGGATGTGTGTGTGCGCATTATGCACATAAATATTTCCCCAATTCATTTAACATAAGAGACTCAACTCATTCTCCGTTTTCATTCGGAAATTGATAAAAGGGTCCGAGAGGATTACTGACATAAGCCTTATTAACCTTACTAGAGACATTTGTCTCCAACTCTCCTCCATCCCGGAAGGACAGCAACTTTAAAATGTTTTATTAAATGGTAAAACTTCAGTTTTCTTGATATTTCTTTTTTTTCAGTAAATGTTTTTAAGCAAATTTTCTTTTAGTATTAATTCCCTCTAGATTACATCATAAAGGTAAAATTTCACATTAAAGGAATGAAATTGATAGTGTATTTGGGTGTACTTTTCGAGCTTTTTTCTTTGATCAGTCTAGTGGAAACTGGAAAGTTCTAATAATTAACAAATCTTAGCAAATCATCTGAATCTCGAGATCACAATTTCTACTTAATATTTCACAGCACAAAATTGGATGTCAAGGATTATTCTTTTTATTTATTAATGAATATACTGTATAGTTTTTGTTTCATCTCAGAATAATTAAAAACTAATTACCCATATATATATATATATTCGTATATATATATATAGTCAAAAGAACGGATTTTTTCACCTTTAGTGGACGAATTTTTTTACTTCTGTGTAACAGTCAGACAGAAAGACAGTTCTGTGCAATTTGACCTGCACAAGCAAAAGTCGAAGGAAGGAAGACAGTTGAAGCTGTCAGGTTTCAGTTCCAATTTCATGTGAATAGATCCTCGTCAGAACACCAGCCGGACAAGACCAACCTCCTCAGTAAATAGGTTAAGCTCTCGATCTGCTATCTTTGGGAATGCAATGCCAGCCTGTTACCACTTCACTAGCCAGAAAGATTGCTTGGAATTGAACTCCCTGGAAATTTTCATGTAATTCCATTGTGAAAGAAATAAAACCTTTAGAATGTTACAGAAAATGGTGGAGAGATATGACCATTTATTTTGCCCGGTACCATCATTAAAATTACTGGAACCAATTATGTGTAATGCTCTGTTACGAAAAAATACTAGCTTAGAAAATAAATACAAACTTGAAAATTAGTCGGAAATTAATTAGTAGTTATTCATGAAATATATGACCCAGTTAACTTTTTGATATATATATATATTTATATATATATATATATATATATATATATATAAATATATATATATATATATATATATATATATATATATATATATATATATATATATATATATATATATATATATGTATATATATATATATATATATATATATATATATATATATATACATATATATATATATATATATATATATATATATATATATATATAAAAATATATATATATATATATATATATATATATATATATATATATATATATGTATGTATATATATATATGTATGTATGTATATATATATGTATGTATGTATATATATATATATATATATATATATATATATATATATATATATATATATATATATATATATATATATTTCTTACGAAGCTGGTCTAATAAGACTAAATATTTTATTCAAGTATATCATTTATGTATTTAAAAGATGTATAGCTAGGTTGTAAGGTGAGTTCCTCTCATGTAGGTTTAAGTAATTGTAGGTAAATTACGTAAGACTTTCATCATTAATTTTGTTGTATTTTTCATTCAAGTCAGTGTATGTGAAATTACGTTATTTTCAAGAACTAACTTTTTATTTCACGTATTTTGTTACAAAGTCTTATGTAAACTTGTCTATATATGCTGTACGAACCCTGTCAGGTTTGAAAATGAGGGCTCTTGTAATTTCATTTGGTTGGAATGTTCTCAAAAACCCGAGTTAGTTTCATCTTTTTATTTATTGTTTCAAGGAAGGAGGTGGGCGGAGTTAGCTGAGTGAGGGTTACCTCTGATCCTAGGAAAACGAAAGCAGCAGAAGAGATCCAGCAAATCCCTTAGCAAGAGGCAATGTTCGTCCGCCCTCTCCTCTCAAGTGCGGCAAGTGTGTGTGTCCACTCAAACGTGATTAACAATTTATATCCAACATATATCGTGGGTAGTGTGTTCAAACATAATAAATCCATTAAATGCAATTTCAAATATATTGTGTTAATGTATGTGCTGGTATCATATAAATATTTGTAACTGGCCATGTGAGATTTAGGTTAAACCAGTGAAGTGTATTTAAATTGCTTATATGTTCGGAACCTCAAGTGAGCTAAAACAGGTAAGTGTATCAGTTACTTTTATGTAAATTTCGTTTAGTATTTAATCATTAAAATATTAGAGTGCTAAGTATTTTCATTAATTATCAAGATTAAATATCGGTCTAAAATAATTTCCAGTGAAACAAGTGATTGTAAAATTTTCTTAGAGTATTAGTTTCTTGTTTTAGTGTAAGGTTTTGTTCAGATTTAATATTTTGAAGGACTTATTTTGGTGATAATTTTCTGTATTAATGTTGCAATTTCTTATAGAATACATCTATTTTTTAAAAAGTGTGTATTATTTCGTTCAACAATATCTATTATAGACCTTTCTTATATCACTCACTAAGAATCAAAGTAAGAGATAGTTTTGAATAGTTCAAATAAAGTAATTACCCAGTTCTGTTTTGAGAGTAAAGTAGCAGACGTTTGGATATTCAGTGTTTTTGTATATTGCCGTCTGGGAGTTGCATAATTTCTCAGAGCTCAGGTATTTTTCAAGTATAAGAGATTTATGTGAAAATAACCAGGAGAGTTTGGAACTCGGAAGGTTATGTAATTTGCCAGCTGTAATATATATATATATATATATATATATATATATATATATATATATATATATATATATATATATATATATATATATATATATATATATATATACATATACATACATATATTTATATATATATATATATATATATATATATATATATATATATATATATATATATATATATATATATAGATAGATATATATATGTATATATATGTATGTATTATTATTACTAGCCAAGTTACTACCGAAGTTGGAAAAGCAAGATTCTATAAGTCCAAGGGCTCCAATAGGGAAAAATAGCCCAGTGAGGAAAGGAAATAAGGAAATAAATAAATGATGAGAACAAGTTAACAATAAATCATTCTAAAAACAGTAACAACATGAAAATAGATATGTCATATATAAACTATTAACAACGTCAAAAACAGATATGACATATATAAACTATAAAAAGACTCATGTCAGCCTGGTCAACATAAAAACATTTGCTCCAACTTTGAACTTTTGAAGTTTTACTGATTCAACTACCCGATTAGGAAGATCATTCCACAACTTGGTAACAGCTGGAATAAAACTTCTAGAATACTGTGTAGTATTGAGCCTCATGATGGAGAAGGCCTGGCTATTAGAATTAACTGCCTGCCTAGTATTACGAACAGGATAGAATTGGCCAGGGAGATCTGAATGTAAAGGATGGTCAGTTATGGAAAATCTTATGCAACATGCATTATGAACTAATTGAACGACAGTGCCAAAGATTAATATCTAGATCAGAAATAAGAAATTCAATAGACAGTAAAGTTCTGTCCAACAAATTAAGATAAGAATCAGCAGCTGAACACCAGAAAGGAGTACAATACTCAAAACAAGGTAGAATGAAAAAAAATAAAATACTTCTTTAGAATAGATTGATCACCGAAAATCTTGAAACACTATCTCAATAAGCCCTTTTTTTGTGCAATTGAAGAAGACACAGACCTAATGTGTTTCTCAAAAGTAAATTTGCTGACGAGAATCACACCTAAAATTTTAAGTCTTAAAAATTTAAAGAAACATTATCAAAACTGAGATCCGGATGTTGAGGAGCCACCGTCCTTGACCTACTTTCAATCATACTTTGAGTTTTGTTAGGATTCAAATTCATACCCCATAATTTGCACCATGCACTAATTTTAGCTAAATCTCTATTAAGGGATTCACCAACCCCACATCTACATTCAGGGGATGGAATTGATGTAAAGAGAGTAGCATCATCTACATATGCAACAAGCTTGTTTTCTAGGCCAACCCACATGTCATGTGTATATAGTATGAAAAGTAATGGGCCAAGAACACTACCCTGTGGAACACCTGATATCACATTCCTATACTCACTATGGTGCCCATCAACAACAACTCTTTGAGATCTATCACTTAAAAAATCAATAATAATTCTAAGAAACGACCCACCCACTCACAACTGTTTGAGTTTGAAAACCAGGGCCTCATGATTTACACGGACAAAGGCAGCACTAAAATCAAGGCCAATCATACGAACTTCCTGACCACAAACAAGGGATTTCTGTACAGCATTGGAGATTGTAAGAGGGGCATCACATGCTCCAAGGCCTTTACGAAAACCAAATTGCAAATTAGGGAATAGATGATTACCTTCAGCAAACCTATTAAGACGTTTTGCTAGAAGACGTTCAAAAACTTTAGATAATATGGGAGTTATGGAAATTGGGCGGTATATATATATATATATATATATATATATATATATATATATATATATATATATATATATATATATATATATATATATATATATATATATACGTACATACATACACACGCAGAGACACGTTTCCGAGTTAATGCGTGTGTACGTGACACGGGCACCAGTTTACCTACAGTATATGAGCTCAAATGTATAAACACCTATGATTTATCATATTATTATGTTCCCTGAATTAACGTTCCCGTGACTAACTCCACCCATCCTCCTTTTCCGGTCGGAAATTGATAAAAGGATCCGGAAGGATTACTGACATTAGCGCTATTCATTTTATAGAAGGCATTTGTTTCAAAACCTCCAGCATTCCCATAAGGCATCTTTTATTAGCTTCATGCTTAGTTGCGAGTTGGGTTATACCTGTTGATTCCTGTAAGAAGGTGCTTTAAAATTTAGAAGATATGTACTGTATATGCTCTATAGGGTAAAATATAATTCACTCAAGTTATAATTCTACTGAATTCACTAATAAAATTAATTACGGATTTAAGCAAAGAGTTTCTGTAACGAACAGTCATTTTCTGATGTTTGTTTTCCTTTAAGAAAGCTAAAGAAGACAATGAAATTTTAATAGTTTTGATGGTGTAAGCTAATACACTTGTCTTACATTCCTTCCCATTTACACAATTTCTTGCATTAGAAATTATATTTTAAATTGTTTAATCAACCTTTAGAAGAAATATTTCCTCGATTTATTCCAAACACCCTTACAAGTTGATTTCTCATAACAAAATGGTTGAACCTTCAAGAAACAATAACTGTATCCAATTTCCAAATCAAAGACAAAAATTGTACCACACAAGTTTAAATATCGTATATATCAATAATTTCACTGTTTTACAATTACAGATGCTTCCGGCATTTATGTATTAGAAGAATCTTATTAGACAAACAAGTGGAAATTGTCGAAGGTTTTTAAAAAAATACTGTTGTTAATGAAGTATGTTCGGTTTATGCCTGTGTATTTTAATATAAATCCGCAAATAAAAACCAAATACAGTAACAAACAGTAGAAACCTAATTGTACATTAGTATCAGAACATAGGAAGAAACTATGTTTTACAGATAAGGAGTAACATGTCATAAAAAGTTAAAAATATAGCATTGAAACAAATGTAATTTTCAGCAACTGACAAAATTCTCAATTTCTTGTGTGAACAGAATTTTGAAATGTTTTTTCTCCATTTGTCGAAGGACATTTTGGATTCCTTACTTTAGCCCCATGCTAGACTTACGCATATATTATTTTTGAAGATAATAATTCATAAAATGATTGACAGTAGGTGACCAGAGTATAAACTTGCTCCAGTGGTTTATCTTCTATCTAGTCTACGACGTCCTAGATAAGAAGTTGGTTAAAGGTTTCTAAATGGAACGAAGCTCGCTGTATTTTTTGGGGGGAATTAGTTCTGTCATAAAAGCATTATGAGCTATAAAACATTAAAACCTAAGATAACCAACATAGTAATTAGAATCGTCCATTTTCAGGTGGAGACAATGCTAAATCTCATATTCTGAATCTTAAAGTAAAACCGACAGATATAATTAACAACATATTCCTGATGCGTAAATCAAGTGGAGATTTTTAAACATTCATCACAATAAGCAGCAAATTCTTTATGACCCCTGTCACCCTATGAGTGTACTCTTGGAATTGGAGAGATTCCGGTGAATAGAAAGTTCTAACACATATTTACTGAGGAGGTAGATGGATTGGGGGAGGGGGGAGCTCTGACTCCAAAATGTATATGCCAATGATGGATGAATTCTCACATCCGTGATGTAAGAAATGGTTATGAGAGTTTTCCCATCCCCGCCCCTTATGTAAATAATGGAAGAGCTCTCGCTCCCATTATTATGAGGGTATTTGGGGGGGGGGGGGGAGGCGAACTCACCCACTTGGTTTTAGCTGACAGAGGGGATAGATCTCACCCAGGGAGAGGAGGAAATATAACATCTCTAATCGTTCTTGAAGGATTCGAACGTCGAGTATGCGTATTTGTTTTAATGTTTTCCGAAATGGAAGGACGTTTCTTTCCCCTAAAGAGATCTTATGAACGAGGCAGCGAACAAAGCTAAACAACATAATCACCAGAGATTTTGATTTTCCGCCTTTTCAACACCAGAAGCGAAATAGAAGCCCAGGCTAAAGCATTCTCCTCCTCACTCTTCATGAAATTATCCTGACCATTTTATTTCGTTTTATTCCATAATTTTTTCGGCAAAACGAAAATCTTATTTCAATCGTTACGTGTTGCTGTATCATTATCCACAATTATTGATAATGATATATTTATATTTCTAAATATTGAGAAGAGGATTATTTCATAATCATTAAAACAAGTATTTAAAAAAATTTATCAGTTATATATAAATATCAAACGCTTGCAATATAACTGCTGCAATCTTTTTAATAATTTTCTTGTGATTTATTTAATTACTAGGAATTTTTCTCTCTCATTATTTTCTCATCATAAATTCTATTATTTGTTATACAGAAATTTATCAGGTTCTCTACTTATGAAATCTTAATATTATTTTTGGTTTTTGGGTATTTCATTTGGGATTTTTGCTAATATTTCAGCTTTAACTTTTACTTGTTGCTATCTCTCTCTCTCTCTCTCTCTCTCTCTCTCTCTCTCTCTCTCTCTCTCTCTCTCTCTCTCTCTCTCTCTCTCTCTCTCTCTTTATATATATATATATATATATATATATATATATATATATATATATATATATATATATATATATATATATATATATATATATATATATATATATATATTATCCTTATTGTTACGATAATTGTCATTATTATTATTATCATTATTATTATTATTATTTTTATTACTATTATTATTATTATTATTATTATTATTATTATTATTATTATTACTCCCTATGCTACAACCCTAGTTGGCAAAGCAAGATTCTATAATCTAAAGAGCTCCAACAGGTAAAATAGCCCAATTGGGGAAAGGAAATAAGGAAACAAATATACTATAAAAGAAGTAATCAACAATAAAAAAAAAAATATTTCCAGAACAGTAACAACATTAAAATAAATCTTTCAAAATTAGATTATAAAAACTTTATAAAAACAAGAGGACGAGAACTAAGATAGAATAGTGTGCTAAAGTGTACCCTCAAACAAAGGAACTCTAACCCAGGTCAGTGGAAGACCATGGTACAGAGACTTCCACACTACCCAAGATAGGAGAGCAATAAATTGATTTTGGAGTGTGTTTCTCTAAGAGTTGTTTATCATAGATAAAGTCTCTCTCTTCTACCCTTACCAAAAAGAAAGTATCAAAGTTTTGTGGATTAGCGTGAGTAATTTTTTCTTAACTACAGTGGTCTTTTTTTTCAAGCCTCAACGATGTACATCATAGGTTGACGGTAGAATCATACTTTGTACACTCTCGGTGACACGTTGCATTTAATTCAAGAAATTATTTTGGTTACTGATGTTGCTCTGAATGATTTCTGTTCAGAGGAATCCTACTTAATCAAACATTACCTAATGGAGAGAGGGGTTGCAGGAATGGCTAACAAATCTCTAAACATGTTCTATCATGGAATGGATCTAGTACTTGATTGGTCATGGTTCATGAAGGAATTGTGAGGCGTAAAACTTACTTCGTTTGAAAACTGAACAACTTAAATCTCAAAGAGAATATATGTAAATCCAATATTTTGTCATTTTCATAATTATCACTGTTATTGCGATTATCATTATAATTAAAGCTTGAATATCATCAAAAATCTTATTGTTATTATTATGTTATTATTCTCATTGTTGCACAGTTGGTAACGAATATTTCTACTAAATGAACAGAGTATATAATTTACTGCATATTCAGTAAAAAAAAAATATGTTTCTACTGTCACTAGATTCTATATAACTGTATTAGAAAACACCATTTCAAGTTCCTTCTTGATTAATACAAACAGATAATTGTTAACATCGGTGGATACTTCTACTTCCTAATAAACAAGAAATTATAAAACTTTTGAGATAAAGAATATTTGCGTCAAGGAATGAGAAAAGAAAATGCAATAAGAGTTAAGAAAATAAAATGTAAGTGTAAGAGCTGTAGTATAATAATGGAAATATATATATATATATATATATATATATATATATATATATATATATATATATATATATATATATATTTACATAAAGAGGTTAAAATAAAAGATATGCAATACTGTATGAGAAATTGAAAAAATAAACAATAGGAAAATATAACTCACAACATTAGCTTAAATTTTACAAGTAAAAGTTATTCCCGGACGAGGCTTTTGAGAAATTATTCAAATATAGTTGATGTTAAAAGAAAACAAAACACGGGTTCATTCAACAAAAATACTAATATGCACTGTGCTTACGCTCTGCACATCGAAAACAAAAATACTAATTTTAACAAACAAATAAAATAGACCAGAATTAAAGACATGGCGTCTCTTCTCGAAAATGAAAATGAATTATCGTTTTAATTGAAGGGACGATCCATTTTGCAAAATATTTCGTGTTCTTTGAAAATGATGTCATATTTTAGAACTAAAGTCGTAAATCGAATCTGTTTTTTCTTTTCTTTGTCTTACTCTGAGAAACAACTGTAGTGCGCGGTTCCTCCTAGCACAGTTTTATCGTCTTTTACACTAAACAACGAGAATGTTATGATGACAAAAGTATCAATATTTATGTATACATCAACAGCAACAAATACAGCCATATCTAGTCAACTGCAGGACAAAGGCCTCAAACTTTCCGTTATTCATGTCTGGAGTTTGGCCAGTTTTCATGACCCTGCTGGCCACTACAAATTGGTGATGGTGGGAGATTTTCGTCTGATCGCTCATAACAAAACAACCAGTATGGTATGGGTGATCCAGACTAGTACAGTTTTGCTGATCGTGGCGATATAAAAAAAACTTACAACGTATAAAGTTATGTCGTATATATATATATATATATGTGTGTGTGTGTGTGTGTGTATATATATATATATATATATATATATATATATATATATATATATATATATATATATATATATATGGAGGTATAGACGGATTATTATTATTATTATTATTATTATTATTATTATTATTATTATTATTATTACTTGCTAAGCTACAGCCGTAGTTGGAAGAGCAGGATGATATAAGCCCAGGGGCTCCAAACAGGGAAAATAGCCCAGTGAGGAAAGGAAACAAGGAATAATAAAATATTTCAAGAAGAGTAATAACATTGAAATAAATATCTCCTACGTAAACTATAAAAACTTTAACAAAACAAGAGGAAAAGAAATAAGATAGAATAGTGTGCCCAAGTGTACCCTCAAGCAAGAGAACTTTAAACCGAGACAGTGGAAGACTATGGTACAGAGGCTATGCCACTACCTAAGACCAGGGAAAATGAACCATAACCAGAGAGAAGGATCCAATGTAGTACTGTCTGGCGAGTCAAAAGACCCCATAACTCTTAAGCGGTAGTATCACAACGGGTGGCTGGTGCCCTGGCCAACCTACTATATACAAATAGAGATAAACATGTGAGTATGCTTGTGCTTGCTTACTTATGTTTTATATATGTGTGCATGCGCATTATCCACATATATATTTCACCAATTCATTTAACATAAGCGACTCATCTCATTCTCCTTTTCCATTCGGAAATTGATAAAAGGGTCCGAGAGGATTACAGACATAAATCTTATTAACCTTATTGGAGACATTTGTCTCCAACTCTCCTTCATCCAAAAAAAAAAAAAGAAAAAAAAGGACAGCCACTTCAAAATGTTTCATTGAACGGTAAAACTCCGGTTTTCTTGTTATCTATTCTTTTTCTCTTAGTAAATGTTTTTTTTTAACAAAATTTCTTCTTGTAATAATTCCCTATAGATTACATCACAAAGGTTACTGCAATATTGCTACAAATTTTTTTTTAAGATATTTTGGCTTTTACTATTTAAAGTAAAACTTCCACATCAAAGAAATAAAATTAATATTACAATATGAAGTGCTTTACACGCTTTTTCTTTTTGATCAGTCCAGTGAAAACTGGAAAGCTCGAATCATTATCGGATTTTAGCAAATCATCTGAATCTCTACTTAATATTTCACAGCACAAAGTTGGATATCAATGATTTTTCTTTTTTATTTATTAATGAATATACTGTATCGTTTTTGTTTCATCTCAGAATAATTAAAAACTAATTACCCAGGACAATTTTTTTACATCATTTAATGGTGACCCAAATCTTATATTTTTTACATCTAACTTAAATTTTAAGCAAAAAAAAAGTAATTTTTTTAAGACCAGGCTAATGTCGTTTAGAATTTACCTTCACACAAACATAAAATACAAGCAACAGAAAACAACATCGAAGGAGGATTAATAGCATTAGGTGCTCTGGCCGCGCTTTCCATTTCACTTCCAGAATAATGTCTGGAAAAACGAAAACTGTTCTGGAAAATGATGAGGCAGATATGCAATACAGATTCCAAAAATGCAGCCAGAGGTAGCAAAAAGAAAGGAATGACAGACAGATAGCCTAGCAGAGCGGGGTGTTTATTCTGGTTTATAAAAATAGAATTTATAATTTGTATTTTAATGCATTTTTATGTTAGTTTATTTTTACAGTTAGTAAAATTTAATTTCATAAAATGGTTCAGGAAACTGATGATCCTTCCAGCAGACAGATCATAAATAGTTAAAGAAATACTGATTTAAAAACTGAGCGGGATTGAGTGTGACTGTGAGGAGCCTTGGACCCAGGCATGTTTGAATTGGTATTGCACATGCGCAGATAATTGGACTCGCGCAGGCTAAGACGTGGTACCATGTGATTTTGAGTATGAGAGAGAGAGAGAGAGAGAGAGAGAGAGAGAGAGAGAGAGAGAGAGAGAGAGAGAGAGAGCAAGAGAGAGAGAGAGGGTATACTGAAAATAATTGGGAAAAAAATACAAGAGCAATAAACTCCATTTAAGCTAAACAATAATCTATCAACAACAAAAGGGGATAATAAAGAACAAACTCTCAGAGGGTAACAAGTGCCATAAATAAAGAAATAAATATATAAATAAATAAAAAAAAAATAAAAAAACCGCTAAAATAGTTCCCGGTGGCATGTTATCTATTTTCTTTATATGTAAATATATTTTCTTTTCTTGAATTTTCTCTTCTTGAAAATGGTAAAATGCAATTCTTCCACTATATATTAATGTTTCTCATATCACCCTTTACCAATTTCTATATCTCTCTCCAAA
>NC_090741.1:77916584-77991584 GCF_036898095.1 Palaemon carinicauda | reverse complement strand
TTAATAAACGTCCATGATTCATCATATTAAGTTTCTAGAATTAACATTTCCGTAACTAACTCCACCCATCCTTCTTTTCCGGTCGGAAATTGATAAAAGGGTCTGGAAGAATCACTGGCATTAGCGCTATTCAGTTTATAGAAGGCATTTGTTTCAAAACATCCCGCATTCCCATGAGGCATCTTTTTTTAGCTTCATGTTTAGTTATGAGTTAGGTTGTACTTTGTGATTGCTATAAGGTGCATTGAAAATTGAAAGATATGTGTATGCTTGATAAGGTATAATCTCATTCAATCCAGTTATAATTTCTATTTAACTAATCAACACAATTTATTACTGGATTGGTCAATCATATTCTGTAACGAGCAGAACGAGTAGGTGTTCTTCTTCAGTTTATTATCCTTTCATAAGTAGAAAAGACAACGCAAGTTTCAGTTTTAATGGTTCAAGTTAATATATTTATCTTCCATTCTTCTAATTTGCATAATTTCTGTCATAGGAAATTCTATTTCAAATCATTTAATGAAATATTCCCTCCGGGAAGTTATCACAAAAACAGGAGAAAGATTATCTGAAACTACAGTAATAGAAAAATACAGTTGATAACAACGTATGTTAAATTTACGACAGCGTAGTGTTGGTTAAGATATAAATATTTACATAATTCAGAAAATAAGAAAAAAAAAAACATAGAATAATCAGCAGTAGGAATGTAATTGTAAATTAATACCAAAACACATATCATAAAAAGAAGATATCAATGGACCAAGGAATCAAATATAATAATTTTCAGCAACTGGCAAAATAACACTTTCTCGTGTGAACAGAATTTTGGAATGTATTTTCTCCATTTGTCGAACAACATTTTGGAAGCCTTTCCTCAGTGTCATACCAAGCTTACAAATTTACTATTTATAAAGGAAGTGATAATTTATACAGTGGATATCAGTGGATGGCCTGAGTATAAACTTGTTCTAGTCTAGACAGTCCTAGAGAAGTTGGCTCATGGTTTCTTAATAGGATTGAGGTTGCTGTTATTATTATTATTATTATTATTATTATTATTATTATTATTATTATTATTATTATTATTATTATTAGATAAACAACAACCTTAGATGGAAACGCAAGAAGCTATAAGCGCAAAGGCTCCAACAGCCCAGTGAGGAATGAAATAAGAAAACAGATAAAATAGTGTTCCCGTGTGTGACCTCAAGCAAGAAAACTCTACCCCTAGACAGGGAGAGGCCATGATACGAAGGATATGGCACTATCCATGACTAGAGAACAATGGTGAATTGCAATTATGATTATAAGATAAAATCCGGAGCAGGGGTTTGCAATGCCATTTAGCACCAAAATGCAACTATGGAAATCCATGCAGTTGCATAAGAGAAAAAGTTAAAAGACACCGAAGAGCAACATGGAAGAAAAGACACAGGGATGGAGGTAAAGTAGAAGGATATAAAGCAAGTGAAGTTTGGGGCCGAAGAAGCGCTACTAAGGCCATTAAGCAACACCTTCCTGGCCTATGTCAAGCAGTGAGTGTTAATTGATATAGTTTGTTTAGTTCATTATCAATTTGGCAGATAAACTTTGGTAATATATATTTTTATCAATTCCTGTCCATGAGTGCTGTTTTTTTCACCCAACATAGTGGAATCCGTGCTACTGTAATGGCATTGTCAGCTATAATGAGGTAAAACCCAAGTTAACCGATATTGTAATTAGAATCCTCCATATTTTTTAAGTGGAAACAATGGTAAATACCATATTCTGAAATAACTGGAGGCTTACAAGATAACAAAACAGATATAATTAACTGTATGTTCCGGAAGTGGACAGTTAGTAGAGATTTTTTAAACATTTATCACACTAAGCAGCAAATTCTTTATGACCCCTGTTACCCTCAAGAGTGAAACGTTAGTGATTTGAGAGCTCTAACTCCAGTTTACCAAGAAGGTAGATGGGGGGGGGGGCCGCATCTCTCACCCTATGATATAAAAGCCAATGATGGAAGAGTTCTTACATCCGAGATGTAAGTAGTAGTGATGAGATGAGGTGAGGTGAGGAGGAATCCCTTATATCCATGAAGTATTACGTGATAATGGGAGAGCTCTCACTCCCATTATTCAAGGAGGATTTTGGGAAGGAGGGGGGGGGGGGGGGTAGATATCACCCACGTGATGTTAGGTGGCGGAGGGGATAGATCTCACCCATGGAGAGGAAACGCAAAACATCTCTAATCGTTCTTGGAGGATTGGAACATAGAGTTTTCCTATTTGATTTGATTTAATATGTTCCGAAATGGAAGGTCGCTTCTATCCCCCAGACATTTTGCGAACGAGGCCACAAGCAGAGGCAAACAATATAATCACCAGAGAATTAGATTTTCCGCCTCTTGATCACATGTAAGGGAATACGAACTAGGCTAAAGCATTCTCCTACTCGCTCTTCGTGATAAGATCCTGTCCGTTTTGTTTCGGTTAATTTTATTATTTTTCTTCCAAACAGTTATTTTCATTCAATACTAGTTGCTTCATCATTATCCCCAATTGGTAATAATCTATTTTCATTTCTACTGCTCTGTACTAAAATATGTTTATTATATTAACAATACAAGTATCTTACATTTCTGTTCATTAATATATATAAACATCGAATGCAGGCAGTAAAAATTCTATTATCTCTTTATTAAATAATTTGTGTGTTTTATAATTTACATCACCCTTCAGAAAATAGTTTTTCTCATCACAAATTCTTCGTTTTCTTAAACAGGAACTTATTACATTTGTTACTTATCAATTTTGCAATGACTTTTTGCTTAATGCAAATGGTGAGGAATCGCTCAGTATTTTTCATTCCAGTAATTGGTTCTTCCAGAGAATGAGAAACAACTTTTTTTCTCTCGGGAGAGGTTGAACTTCGTCTTCAAAAAGCACTAATAAAATCTGAGGAAACAATAAGCCTCTTATGTCAAAGGACAATTACTGAAGGAGTATCACTTTATCAATTGAAATGACACCAGTCTTATGCATAAAGTTTTGTGAACTAATGTTCATATTTTTTTTTCCTTTTCAACATCATGGGTATTAAACTATATTGGTGATTTTGCTTGAACCTCTTCGTTCAATTAAAGTAACGGCTATGTAGTCTTTCAGTTACGCCTTCTATTTATATAAAGATATTTTGGTTACTCTGAATGATTTTTGTAAAAAGGAGCAATCTTTAATCCAACAATACCTGATGGCTAGTTCAAGGTGCCTACTGATTTTAAGATGCCACTTCATGATAAATAAAATTGATTAATTTCTACGCCGTGTTACAGGTGTACCAAGGATATGTGCACAAAATACTATAATATAGTTGGCACTGACATTTTTATGACGAATCAAAACAGTTTCCGCCAAATCGTCAGTAAAAATAGAGCATTTTGCTCAAACATTTTCTTATGAGTCAGCGTAACTAAGTACTGACCATGACACGATATTTCTTATCAGTTCATTTTCAAAGAAGGACATAAAAAAAGTTATTTTAATATCAGATGTTGAAGTTTCTAAAACGCAGCAGGAATAACAAGTATTTCTTATTAATTCTCAAAACCCTAGGAAAACAAATGATTTATTTGCATGCAGATATTTTTTAAACAGTAAGACAAGTCTGTAATTCAAACGACATTCATTTATTCATTTCTCAAACGTTGATTAGTTTATTGTGATTGACCTTCTCCTTGAGCTTCAAGGAACAGTTTCTTTTTATTTTGGTATAAAATAAGAAAAAAATAATTTATATTATTTTCAAGACTATAACTAACCAGATATTGTGCGATGAAACATTTAATTCTATTTTTTTTCCTTACAATATTAAATGGATTCACATTTAATTATTTTACAACCTTCCATATTCATTTTAATGTCTTTCAATTTTTTCATTAATGGGATATACTTTAGCACGCGTTTATGCTCAACTCTTTTAACAGTTTCTCATTTCATGCAAAAAGAGACGTCTAAGTGAAATGGAAACTTTTAATTCAGACATGAGTAAAATACAATCCATAGTTACTTAAATAAGAATTTCGCAAAGAATATCAAAATTTTTTATTTATATATTCAGAAAAACCTCTCATCATTGCAATCCTTATCGTAGAGGAATAATCGTAAAGCAAAGTTGAAAAAAAAATAGAAACGAAAGAAGGCAAAATTGTAATCTATGAAAGAAATAAAACTAAAATAATACGTTATTAAAATATGAAGCTTCCTCCCCACCACAACAAAAACGAATATTGCATTAAATAAATATGCTTATAAAGAAAGGGTTAAATAAAAAGATGGACATTTGTATCTTAGCAGCATAACCTAGGGATGCAAAATGCGCCGGAACAATATCAAGAAATTCCAAAAAATAAATTTGGGTTTTTACGGGAGACTCAAGCAAGTGTTGAAAAATCTTTGGTATAAGTGAAACCTGAACTAATATCCATCATCATCAACAACAATCAAGAGAAAGATCTCGGCCTCGCTCTCCTTTCTTTTCCAGTTCCCGTCAGTTTTTTTGGAAAATATTTACCATTCTTCTCGCATCACAGAAGCCTTTTACTATTCTTACAACACATTTTGGCAAGGCATCTTCGTTTGACCTGGCTTTATTCTCCGCATGAAAATAGAAGACGCTGGAGAACAATGTATGAGGTCACTTTCAAGCTTTCGGCTTCATGCAAATCCTTCACAATGATAAACAACTATGCTTTCTCTCATATGTTAGACACCTGGATATACAAAATTATATTGATGACTGTAGCAAGCACTGTTTTCACTTTAGATGTATTAAATAAATTGATAAATCAACTAAAACGATTATGAATATGAGATATTTGATTTCATATAAACAATGGCATATTTGGAGCCAAAACTGTAAGGTCAAGGTCCCTTAGACAGTAATGATCACCAATTTCTGGCTTTAGAAATATGTCTTTAGTTATCTAAGCTCATTTTTCACATTATGAAAAAAAAAAAGTCTTTAAACGGAAAATTAAGAGGCGACAGTTTTAAGGAGGATAAAGTCACCATAGCATCTCATGGTTGATAAAAGAGTATATTGGAGTTTATTGGAGGGAACTTTACACAGCATCTTCCAAAATAAGACAAGCGCACAAATTAGACAGGCAGACCGATTGGTTAAAAGGCTAGCCATCGAATGGGCAAATATAAGGTCTATAAATATACTATATAGAACATGAGCAGATGGACTGGCGGATTATCGAATGGCCAGAAGAATCGCGCATGACAAATGTTGAATGGTTGTCATATAAATATAGATGAATATAAATAATTGACACAGTAAACATGCAAAAATGAAAAAAAAAAAAATATTCGCCCATCCTGAATATTTCAAAGCCTTCCAACAAAAAGAAATGAAAATCGAACGAAATAAAACCAGCAGGAAAAAGTTCTTCAGGGGAAGAACCTGGAGGAAAGAAGACAACTTTAACCTAAGCGCTTATTCTATTCCTCACTGTTCACTCACCGGAAAATCCAACCTCCTGACTATTAAATTGTTTAGTTGTTCTTGCACTCATGTTTACAACAGAGCTGTGCAGGAGAAGTGACCTTTCCCTGAAGGAAGCAAACAAGCAATACAAATAAATAAATACAAAAGCGTTTTTGGGCTCAAGCCATGTCGTCCTGATGGAAGTTCCTATAGGGTAGCTTCCTAGGGTATATTACAACTACGGCGATATTCCCAGAGAATTTACCTTAAGGTACCAGAATTCTAACTCCTGGAGCGAATATCCCTAATGAAAGGGATATCGCGACATACCAGAGGAGGTATTCTTGACACGCCACATGGCAATCTGCACCCCAAACAGAGATTACGTATCGAGGGGTCAATTGGCAAGAAACGAAAACGGGAAAGAAAAAGGGGGAGCCGCTCCCAAGGCTCCCTATTCTCCAGTTTCGTAAGCGTGCCTGGCGCCAATCCTGGCGCTATCTGTATTCCTTTTTGCATAGCTTAACAACTCAGTGTTTTTTCCTGTGTTTTTCGCAAATCTTGGATTTATTCAGCTTTTCATGGCTTCTCTAACTTCGTCGGCCTCTGATAAGTTGAGTACCATTTCTTTTATGCATAAATGTAGGCTCTTGGTAAATTTTTAAGTGAATAATAGGATTAATCTTTGTTACAAGAGCCGTAGCCTACCGGAGGCGTCATGGACGCTGTCGCTCGCTAGGTATGAGTTTTAGTTAGCCAGAGCGACATTCCCGGTTGTTTTGCTTTAATAAAATTTTAGCTATTTAGCGTTACATACGATTTCCTTTCGTGCTTTAGTATTATTCTGGCGAAGTATTCGCCAACTCTGGCCTACGCTAGGCCATGTAGCCTAGTCGTTTGGTCCTAGTACTTCCTGCATGATTTTGGTTTTTCCGAGTGTATTAAAATTTTATTGAAGCTTTAGGCTGTTTTTTATACATTTAAGATTATGTTGAATATTTCCAAGATAGTATACGAGTGAGTTTCGGTGATTTAGGTAATCGATTCTCTTGGTGCCTAGGCTAAGTTGCTTATGGAGCCCTAGTATACTTTCTCATACTCCCCGGTTGCTTTCTTTTCTTCGGAGAAGGTATGCAATCCCTTTCCCTCTGTTTAAGCCTTGGGCTTATCCCTAAGTGGTTTATCTGAATTAACTTTCGATAAAACTATACTGGGGTGTTACTGTACCTTCCTGTTCCAGTAAGTCTGGTTTCAGAGAGGGACAGAACAACAGAGTTTTTAGTCTGAGTCTGTGTTTGTCTGGCTTGGGTTAGAGTCTCCCTCGCTGGCCTGACACAGACATAGGAGGCTTAGCCTCCTTAGGTCACTACCGAAGGTTTCTGTACGAGATGATTCCTTCTTTTGTGATCTAGCAGACTAGTCCTTGTTGCTGTTCTCGGGGGAGGATAAGATCCTTTCCCTGGGAGTAGCAACACCTTCCTTGCTTTGGTTCTTTGGGAGCTGGCACGTATTGCTGGCCTCCCTCCTTGGATCTCCCTTAGGCTAAGATGAGTTTTCTTGGCTGCGGGTGATTCATCACTAAAGCAAGGTTGTTAGGACCCTCTTTTGTCCCTTCCCCCTCTATCTCCGTAATGGCCTAGCCATTACAGTACTGTACGTCATTCTACATCTGGACCTAGGATAGGTTAGGATGTGGAATTGACTCAGTCCCGAGTCTGCCGGCCGGCAAGGGTCTTCTGCTTTGAGTGCTGCCCGGACCTCCCTTGGTCCCTCATCCATGCCTGCCTGTAGAGCCAGACGGCATTGGTCAGGAAGCCTGAATTAGATTCTCCCCTTCCTTATATGCACTCTTTCGGATTGCCGGGCTTGGAGGTAGTTTACGCTCTTATCCCGGCATCCATTCTGTTTTCTTCTAATGCTGTACCCGACCCGGCTGCCGGCCTATGAGGCCGGCAGCCGGGCAGTCATAGTCCTTTGGTTCTTTTGCTGCCGGCCGGCATCGGTTGTTTACCTTTGCCGGCCGGCTAATGTCAGCACTTGTCTGCCGGTCGCTAGGAGCAGTGGCCGGCAGCCGGGTGCTACCTTGTGTAGCCGACATTGGCTGTTGCCGGCCGGCAGTTACTGCCGGCCGGCACAGGCATTTGAACCAGCGTTCTGCTGCCTTATAGCTCCGGCACATAACCTCCTATACTGTACCAGTATTCTTCAGTATAACATATACTGTAAGAGGAAAACTATAGTATAAGTTTTGGTACAGCACTGTGTGTTCTAACACTTTTGTGTTGTCTTGCACAGCCCTTTGCTGTTGCCTTTCAGATAAGAAAGTGAGTTCTTTCTTGTCTATTATCCAGGATTTTAAAATCATTGCTTAGGTGTGAGCTCCACCTGTTTCCTCTGGAAACTTGGCATTGGTTATTCTAGAAGAGATTAACCATTCGATTTTATTATCTGGAAGGCTGCAGCAATTGGTTGTGAGGGAAACACAAGTGTGTGTCTTTCCTTTCTGAATTGTTATGCTAAACTGTGCATATCCAGTGATACATAGTTCACTTGATACTCATGGAAATTTTCTTCTTTTTGCAGGAGGTACGTCCGAAGTGCGGAAGTGCTTTCTGCAACATCCGCAGTAAGAACCTCTGCGGACATGGATTATGTAGGAGACACGCAGCATGCGCTGTCTCCAAAGGTGAGCTCCGGTATTGGGACCCCCAGGTATGTACCGTGTGCTCTAACCTGATTACTGAAGCTTTTGATTCCCCTAGGACAGCGGAATCAAGGGATATAGCAAGGGGGAAGCTTCACACCTGGGTAAGGGGCTTCCAGAAGAACACCTCTGGACCTTATCTTCCAAGTGAGAAGATGAGGGCTTACCTTTTCCCTAGGGCAACAGCTGATGCAGTGATTCCCCAGCCTCAAGAGGAGATCCCCCTAGTTCAGATCCAGGTGGATGCTGAAGTGGCGGTCGCCGTGCAAGACATCCAGTTGGGCGACAGGATGTCAGACGTGTCCGAGCGTCTGGAGGAAGACCTCCTGGCAGGAGGCCAGGATGAAGATCAAGCCCCAGACATCGTAGAGGAAGAAGCCAATGAGGTGTCGGCTTCTCCGGTTCTGATCCCTGAACCTATTCCCTCAACATCGTCCGCTCTCCCAGTAGAGCTGGGACAGGCCCTCTCCTCCATTGTTGGAATGATCCAACAAATGCAGAGGGAGAATATGGAGAAGGCGGCTGCAATGGAACTGCGGATGCAGGAGCTTGCAGTATCACGTGGGCCCCAGAAAAGGCTCAATGTGAAAGACCTTCCCTTGTGCTCAGATGCTAACCCGTGGAGATATACCGAGCACATGCCGATGACGACTGGAAAGATCGTCATGTCGGATAAGCTGGGTTCAGTTCCCCTTGAGGAAGTGGAATTCTGGCCCAGCAAAGGGTCATATCCGGACTGTTATGTCCGGTTGAGGAAGGAACCAGCTTCAAAGGAGAAGACAGAGCCGAAGGAGGTCATAGTGATGGACCATGCTAAGGCTCAAGCTTTGCTTTCATCCTCGATGAAAGAGAGGGGCTTCACGAACTCAAAGGTAGCTGCATTGAGTAAGAAGCTCCCTTCCTTTGTGTCCTCTCCTGCTAGAGCCTTCCCCTTTTTGCAGAAAGGGTTTGCGGCTGTATTAAAAGCAGTCGAGGCTGGCAAGCCTTGCCCCTCCCTGGAGGAGTGTAAACCCTTGTCGCTGGCCCTACCCATGGACCACAAGGACTGGAAGGACGTCCATCTTACCTTCTCAGTCGGGAAGTTGGAGGCTGATATTGCCGGACGTCAGTTCGGTGAGAACCTCCCTAAGCTGTCTGACTTTCTTTTGCGGAGAGAGCTCGAGACAAAAGAAAGACTGGCTGCCTCAATGTCTCTTCAGACCACTCTTGAGATGATGGCAAGTGACCCCAAGGTCCATGAAATGATCATGGTAGTGGCCAAGATTCATCTGGCCACAGTGACGAAGGATCTTTACAGCTTCGTCAGGGCGAGGAGAGCTTGTAGGGAGTTCGTGTTCACCTCGGCTACGGTGAGGCACGAGCCAAGGAAACTAATCTCCTCCAACATTTGGGGCAAAGACCTTTTCCCTAGCGAGTTGGTCAAAGAAGTTGTGGATAAGGCCGCCACGGAGAATAGAAATCTTCTCCAAAAGTGGGGCCTGTCTATCAAGAGAAAGTCTTCCCCGGATGAGGGTCCTCAACCGAAGAGGAAGACTAAAAGGCCTAGGCTACCGTCTCGTCCAGCCAAGCCAGTTGAACAGTAACAGCAACAGCAGTTGCCGATGCCTTCAGTGCCCCAGATGGTGGCACAAACCCCGACCACTTTCCAGTGGGTACCCCAGGCCGTGTCGACACAGTCCACGGTGTTCACCCCAACGTTCGAAGGGCAGTCTACTTCCTTTCGAGCAAAGCCTAGAGGAGCAGCCAGAGGCTCGTCTAGGCGCCCCTCAAGGGGAAGGGGATTCAGGGGCGGTCGCGGTCGGGGAGGTAAGACCTCAGGACGGCAGCCCAAGTGAGATGATGCCGGTAGGAGGGAGACTTCAGAATTTTCGGGATCGGTGGACCTTCGATCCCTGGGCCCACAGCCTACTCAAGAACGGACTGAGCTGGAGCTGGTACAGCACTCCACCCCCGTGCCCTCAGTTTTTTCCAACACTCCACCCCCGTTCTGGAGGAGTACGTTCAAGAACTGTTGGAGAAAAATGTGATCCGAAGGGTGAAGTCCATAAAATTCCAAGGGAGGTTGTTTTGTGTTCCTAAGAAAGACTCGGAAAAGCTCAGAGTCATTCTGGACTTGTCGCCACTCAACAAGTTCATAGTGAATTGCAAATTCAAGATGCTAACACTGCAACACATAAGGACCTTACTGCCCAAGAGGGCATATTCCGTCTCCACAGACTTGTCAGACGCCTATTGGCACGTTCCAATCAACCGTCGACTCTCCCCCTACTTAGGGTTCAAGCTACAACGAAGACTATACGCCTTCAGAGCCATGCCATTCGGGCTAAATATAGCCCCAAGGATTTTCACGAAGCTTGCGAGCGTAGCTCTCAAACAATTACGCCTAAAGGGAATTCAGGTAGTAGCCTACCTGGACGACTGGTGTGGGCAGCATCCGAGACAGAATGCTTGCAAGCTTCCAGTCAAGTGATCCAGTTCCTAGAGTATCTAGGCTTCAAGATCAACAGAAAAAAGTCTCGACTTTCTCCATCTCAAAAGTTCCAGTGGCTGGGAATCCACTGGGACTTAATGTCACATCGTTTCTCCATCCCGGCGAAGAAAAGGAAGGAGATAGCGGGTTCTGTCAAGAGACTTCTAGATTCCGAAAGGATATCAAGACGCGGACAGGAGAGGGTACTGGGCTCTCTCCAGTTTGCTTCGGTGACAGACCCAGTGCTAAGAGCACAGCTAAAGGATGCAACCGGAGTTTGGAGAAGTTATGCATGAAACGCGCGAAGAGATCTGAGAAGACCAGTTCCGCTTCGGCTACATACTCTTCTCAGGCCTTGGTCCCAAGCCAGACATCTAAAGAAGTCGGTTCTTCTTCAGCCACCTCCCCCGTCGGTGACGATTTACTCAGACACCTCGAAGGAGGGACGGGGAGGTCACTCATCGGAAAAAAGTCCAGGGGACTTGGTCCAAGCTATTCAAGACCTTTCACATAAACTTTCTAGAAGCTATGGCAGTGTTCCTTACCTTAAAGAAAGTCTCCCCGCGTCACTCGATCCAAATAAGGTTGGTGATGGACAGCGAGGTAGTTGTGAGATGCTTGAATCGACAAGGATCGAGGTCACCACCTCTCAACCAGGTGATGTTGGCCGTCTTCCGATTGGCGGAAAAGAAGTGGTACCTGTCGGCAGTTCACCTTCAAGGAGTCCGCAATGTGACAGCGGACGCTCTATCCAGGTTCACACCGATAGAGTCGGAATGGTCCTTTGACGCAGGATCATTCTCCTTCATTCTGAACAAGTCCCAGAACTGCAGATAGACCTCTTTGCGACGAAAGACAACAAGAAGTTGCCCCTGTACGTGTCCCCGTACGAGGACCCCTTAGCGGAAGCAGTGGATGCGATGTCCCTCGACTGGAACAGATGGTCCAGGATTATCTGTTCCCTCCTCACAACCTTCTGTTGAGGGTCCTCAACAACTGAGATCCTTCAAGGGAGTAGCGGCAATAGTGACCCACAAGTGATCGAACAGCGTGTGGTTCCCCCTGGCATTGGAACTACGACTGAAGTTTCTACCGCTACCAGATCCAGTTCTGACCCAGCGAGTCCAGAAGTCTTCTGTCTGCGCTTCATTACAGAAAACCCGGATCCTGCAGCTCATGATTTTCTCTCCCTAGCGGTGAGAAAGCATTTTGGGATTTCGGAAGCTAGCATAGACTTCCTAGAGGAAAATAAGTGCAAATCTATTAGAAGGCAATAAAGTTCTGAAAGCCTACGCTAGGCTCAGACCTTCAGCACCTCCGAAGCCCATTTCATGGTCTTTAGACAAAGTTCTTCATTTTGCTTCTCAAAGGAGCAATGAGGAGGGTGCGTTAATGGATTTGACCCAAACAGTTATTTTCCTATTTCCACTCGCATCCGGGGCCAGGGTTAGTGAGATTGTAGCCCTCTCGAGAGAGGAAGGTCGTGTTCAGTTCCCGGATGGGGGAGAACTGAACCTGTTTTCGGATCCTTTGTTTCTCACCAAGAATGAGTTACCCACCAACAGGTGGGGTCCCTGGAGAATCTGCCCTCTGAAAGGAGATGCATCTCTATGTCCAGTAGAATGCCTAAAGGTCTATCTTCATAGAACTTCAGACTTTTAGGGTGGTCAACTATTCAGGGGAGAAACATCAGGCTCAAATTTATCACTGAATCAACTCAGGGCGAACATCGCATATTTTATTCGCAGAGCGGATCCTGACAGTACACCCGCAGGTCACGATCCGAGGAAAGTTGCTTCATCCTTAAATTTCCTTAATTGTATGGATTTTGAACATTTCCGTTCATACACTGGCTGGAAGTCTTCCAGAGTGTTCTTTCGCCACTATGCGAAGCAAGTGGAGCAACTAAAGAGTTCTGTGGTAGCAGTGGGTTGCGTCGTTAACCCTGCTGTTTAACTCTGCGAGGAACAGTGGTTTTAATTGGGACAATTAATTCCAGGGTGAGTGTGTAGTTACATTCTGTGCTACAAACTAAGCGAGGGCACTGAGGTGCCCAAGTTGATTGTTCCACTTCCAAAGGTGAACCTAGCATAAGTACAGACATGTGTGCCGAGCGTTTCTAACGCTAATGTAACTGATTAGTAATACAGACTTTTCTGACCTTCATACCTCGGTATGTTAAAAATGGCACTAATGTTTTTCTTTCAGATAAACAAGTTTCTGTTTACTATCAGACTTATGCTTAAAGTTTTGGTTATCCTCTTCTTATATATATATATATATATATATATATATATATATATATATATATATATATATACATATATATATATATATATATATATATATATATATATATATATATATATATATATATATATATATATATATATATATATATATATATATATAGAATTGTTTTTAACCTGTCTGTTTATTGTCTATCAATAAACTTGTTCTTGAGAATCTTGCGTCTCCTTCACCTGTGTCAATTTATTGATATAATTGAGCATTCATTCTATGTATATTTATCTGGGATAATTCTAATAGATTGTTCCTGTATGCAAGCTATGTTGCATTGGTTTATGCTTTCCCTTATCGGGAGGACTCCGTCCCAGAAGGGGACGGTGGCGGTTTTACAAGTTTCCTCCTATGCGGATATAAACCTTTGTCCAATACAAGTATTGTGCGGAGGACTGGTCGATATTTCATATTGACGCAGTGGTTCTTTTCAAACTATGCTTTACTTAATATAGGGTGAGACCACTATATTAGCTTGCCTGGTATTCATACATAGGTATATGTACTCTTCCAGTGGTGAGGAATCATTCAATCCTTTTCATTCCAGTAATTGTCCCAAACCCCTTTTGTTCTCTCAGGACAAGTTGAACTTCGACTTGAGAAGGCACTAATCCAATTTGGGCAAAAATTTATCCACTTATCTCATAAGGATAGTTATGAAAGTGTACCCCCATCATCAATTGTAAGGACACCGGTCTTATGCATTCCAAAGTTTTGTGGAAGAGTGTAGGTTATTTTTTTTTTTTTTGTAACAGCAATGACTATTTGGTCTGGAGGAATCATGCTTTCCACTCTGTGTAAACATTTTTTTAATTTTAGGAATTATTCTGTGAAGTAATATTGCTCTGAAGGATTTTTCTACAGAAGAGAAACCTTCTTAATCCAATATTACCTAATGGACATTTCAATAGATATTATGGTTTTCTGAAGTCACCCCATACTCAAAACATATATATTTCTACTGTGTGTTGCTAGTCAACCAACAATGTGTGCACAAAATAGTTGAAAGAGAGTCAGTTCTTGAATTTTTATGGAGATTCAAAGCAGTTTCCGCAAAACCATCAGTAAAATAGACAGTTTCTTGCAGATCAATCTAAACAAATAATCACCAAGAGACGTTATTCCTTTTCCGGGTCGAATTTGGCGAAACATGGACAACCTAAAAAATTAACAATTCTTGGTATTAAATGACATCTCTAACGCAGTTGGAATAACAAATATTTTTGTTTATGAATTCTCAAGGACGGAAGAACACAAATTCTTTATTTATATGAGGACCTTTTTAAAAAGTAATACAGGCTTGTGGTTAAAACGTCATATTTGATATATTTAGCAAACTTTATGTTTATCCACTCCTTTGAGATCCAGTGAACAGTTTCTTCTTATTTTTGTATACGAATAAGAAAAATAGTATGCATTATTTCAAAAAATATAAATATTTTTTCTTCCAATATTGTAGGGATTAAGATTTAATTTAGTTTTTTTCTTGTTCTCCTATGTTCGTTAGTCTACTTCAATTTTCCTCTTAAATAGCATATTATTTCACCTTTCCATAATTGACTCTTTGACATCCTAAACAAGAAGTTTAAGAAAAAAAAATGGCAATTCTAATTCAGACGAATACAAATTTAAAAGGAAGACACACACAAGAATGTTCTTCCACACAGTATCTCATTATCTTATTTATCTCTTTAGAAAAGTTTTGCGTTAATTCAATCCATATCATAAAGAGATAATAACAAAGTTAACTCCCAATAAAAATGCTGCGAAAGAATGTAATATTGTCATTGAAAAACGTGTAAAAATTGAAATAATTCAGTTATAAGAGTGTGGAGTTTTACCAACCTTCCCCTGCTAAAAAAGAACACTACCACCGAAATTGTTTTTGAAATAAATAAAAAATAGAAATATAAAGCAAGCGTCAAATACAGAATGTGACATAAGTAAATTACATTCATAGCATAAGCCATGGGAAAAATTCAAAAGAACAACATCAAGAAATGCAACAAAAGAACTTTGAGTTTTCATAGGAGACTTGGGCAAGTGTTGAAGAATCTTTGGCATAACTGGAACAATGGAACTAATGTCCTTCATCGTCAACAACCATCAAGATAAAGATCTCTGCCTCGCTTTCTTTTCTTTTCATTTCCAGTTTCCAGCAGCTCTTTTGGAAAATATTTACCATTCTTCTCGCAGCACAGAAGCCTTTTACTATTTTACCACCACATTTCGCCAAGGCGTTTTCGTTTGATCTGGCTTTAGTCTGCACGCGGAAATAGAGGACACCTCTCTGTTGGTAAATGTCTTTGAACCTCCACTAGAAAATAGTTTCACTTTCATGCTTTTGGCTTCAGATAAATCCATAACATAGATAAACATTTACTTGTAATACCAAGTTTTGCCTCATTTTAATTTATTTATCAAGGAAATCTGAATACACACAGATAATCGCAAGAAGCTCAGTTCTGCCTTTAGATGTATCAAAAGGATTATTCATATTACGTCATGACAAACTCATCAGAGGCCGTTAAATGTTTCTAGGTAACAGAGAGAAAGTCAAAGAATTCTACATTCAGAGAGCGTTTTCCAAGAATGAGTAAACAAATCCGTTGATAACCCGAATAGCTAGGTTGGTAGCATCGCGGGCCTCTGAGTTCGCGTCCCCACCAGGACACGGATACTGTGAGACCTTCTATTGGGGGTACTCCCCGGGGTGGCGCCTGGGGGGGAGGTTAGAGGGGGCTAGTGATAGTCCCTGCTGGCTTATGGTCGCCCGAGCAGAATGATATAGATCGTCTGAGTGGAGACCTAAAACCCGCAACTTTAACTTTTTAAATTACTTTTGAATTTCCAATCGGTATATGCTGGAATGAATAAAGATATTTAAAGGTGCAAACACACTAGAGACCCTTAAGATTAGTAAAATAAATATTTATAACCTAGAGACTCTAAGATTAATAACAGGAGCAATATTTATAAGACACGAGGAATGGTAATTTATGTATCAGTAAGAGCCGATTCATTCATAATTGGGAATTTGCTCACATATAAGAGTAATAATACAGTTGAGAATAAATATATGTGTCAAATCTATCTGAATTGACTGTTAAAACATGGCCTACAAAAATTTAATTTTCCCCATTTATAGATAAAAAAAAAACTATTTTCTTTTATAAATACAATCAAACGGAATGAGAAGAATATAATATGTCATGGTACTTGAAGGTTATCAAATATATTTAGTAGGAGACAGGACATATCGCCAGGGCCCTATTACATAAAATACAATTGTCTGTTAAGAAACATAAATCTAGTTCAAAGAAAGATATGGGCGAGATCATTAGCAAATAAAATTACCAATACAGCCTTATGCCAGACCCTGCAAATGCCTTATAAATGTAACAGTAATGACAACACTCCCTGGGCCTATAATATTCTTACAAGCGAACGGTCATATATAAGTAAAATAGTACAGGAAATCATTAGTTGATCACGAAAAAGAGAACTCATGTTAACGACCTGGATTTCAAAGATTAGCTGTATTAAATGTAACAATTAAAAACTTGTGAATTTCCAATATGAAGAATAATTACCAAGGATGAGGATTAAGTAAAATTAAAAAAGGGAAATCCAAGAACTTTTATTGTGCTTTATGAAAAGAACTCAGATTATTTAATAATGATAGATTTCTAATAAGTCTCACAAATATGAGAAGAGAAAATAACCACGCTGGTAATACTTTGGAAAGGTCTCCTGTAGTGAAATAACGCAAGAGTAAGTTCTAGATAACACTATATATGAAAACTGATCCAAATGATTTAGACACAAGTTACTGGAATAGATGGCGAAAAAACAAAGATTCCTAATATTTTGAAAATCCATTTAAATCAATTATTGGATCAAGGGGAAGTCAGACTAATACTTTATTCTTAAACAAGATAACTGTATATAAAGATGAACCTTTCGATAAAAAGAAATGAAAACCGAATGAAATACACCGAACAGGAAAAAGCTTTTGAGAGGAAAATAAAGAAAGAAGATAACTTTATCCTTGAAGCTTATTCTATTCCTCACTCAGTGGATCAACCAACCCTCTGGCGATTGCAATGTTTAGATCTGCTTGCAGTCGTGTTTGCAACGGGCCTCAAGGGGAAAAAGCGACATTCCCCGAAAGAAGAGAATAATAAACAAAGATATACAACCACGTTCGTATCTTCGATGAAAGATGGAAAAAATCTCTGGTGATTTTGCATTCTCCCTGCTATTCTTCCTCTCGGGATCCCAGCTATACTCCTGACTCGGGGGTGGGGGGATGTGATAATTTTCCGTAGCTTTTTTAGGAGTAAGTGGATTGGAAACAAACTATTATAAAGTTTCACAATATCAGTTCTTGTTCGAATGTTCAACCAGGAACATGGCATTTTGTGGAACATACTAATATAAAACCAAATCGAGTGCTGCTGGATAAATGATTTAAGGAGTCGCATATATTACATGGCTTATTTGTTATATAATATTGGCGTTTTACAAGTTGTTTAAACAAGTAATAATCATCCTCAGGTTGCAAGAAAATATCACAAAATGTGCTTTTCGTTTTGATACTCAGGATATAAAAATTACCGATTTAAAAGTATCCAAATGTTACAGTTAAACTTTCTACCAAATCAAGGGAGCTCTTGGTGTTTGGAAACCATCACATCGCTTTGGAATTATGAATCATGTAACAGTATTATTCTCTAATTTAATTTGCAATGCAATACCTAAATCAATGACTACCGCTAAAAAAAACTAAAATAAAGATGAAGATGATGACAATAATAATGAAAAATACTGACCGTCTGCTTTTTAGGCTAAAACGTAATGTCTAACCTCGCCCGGATTTCCTTCCAAAAACGAATATGAAAATTTTATATAAGTTGTTTAACGGCGAAGGCTCAAAGACATTATCCACTGAGAAGCGCAATCCATTTTCACCTCCAGAATTATGTCTAGAAGACGGAAAGCACTTTTGTAAATGCAGTGAGAAAAGTTAAAGGAGGGTTCTGTGTTGGACACTATTGGAAAATAATTCTTGAAAAGGGAGAAAGAGAGTGAAATTTTATTCTTGTAGGATGCTGATGATACACTGGAATCTTTGTTCCATCCCCTGCTGGACGAGTAGTTATCGTAGCATAAATGGCTGGCCTTATGTCAGCCCGACCTTTTACGTCTTTGAAGCCTTTGATGAAAAACTCGATTTCTTCTACAGCATTATTTGCTGATCATAACTGAATTTTCCAGTCATCTTATTTTTGTCTTTTTACGCTGACCTTTTAATTCTAGCATTTTCATCGCGTTCACATTTAACCGTTTTAATATGATAGAAACTTTTTGTTTTCTTAACAATGAACTATCTCAAAATCAACTTGGTCATTTGCATTCACTGATGAGTATTCAGTGAATTAGACGTTTGCCATATATATATATATATATATATATATATATATATATATATATATATATATATATATATATATATACATATATATATATATATATAAGTCTTATGCATAAAGTTTGTGAATTAATGTGAAAATCTTTTTTTTCCTTTTCAACATCATGGCTATTAAACTATATTGGTGATTTTGCTTGAACCTCTTCGTTCTATTAGAGTAGCGGCTATGTAAATCTCTCGGTTACGCCTAGCATTTATATAAAGATATTTTGGTTACTCTGGATGATTATTTTTTACAAAGAAACCATCTTTAATCCAACAATACTTGATGGCTAGTTCAAGGTGTCTATTGATTTTAAGATGCCAACTCATGATAGATAAAATTAATCAATTTCTATGCTGAGATACAAGCGAACCAGGGATATTTGCACAAAATAGTATAACAGAGTCGGCACTGCCATTTATACAAATAAAACATTCCATCAAATATCTACTTAAGGGTCAGCGTAAATAAGTACTGACCATGACACATTATTTCTTATCCATTCATCTTTAAAGAACATGAAAAAACAATTTAAAAAAATTATTTTAATATCAGATGTTGAAGTTTCTAACGTAACAGGAATAACAAAATTTCTTATCAATTCTCAAAACCGGAGGAAAACAAATTGTTTATTTGTTTGCAGATATTTTTAAAATGTAAGGCAAATCTGTAGTTCAAACGACATTCATTTATTCATTTCTCATACGTTGATTTGTTTATTGTGATTGACCTTCTCCTCGAGCTTCAGGGAGTTTTTTTTTCATTTTAGTATAAAAATAAGAAAAAAATAATTTATATTTTTTTCAAAACTATAACTAACCAGCTAATTTTTTTCTTACAATATTAAATGAATTCACATTTAATTATTTTACAACCTTCCATACTCGTTGTAAAGTCTTTCATTTTTATCATTAATGGAATATACTTTAGCACGTGTTTATGCTCAAATCTTTTGATAATTTCTCATTTCATGCAAGAAGAGACGTCTAAGTGAAATGGAAACTTTTAATTCAGATATGAGTAAAATATATTCCACCGTTACTCAAATAAGAATTTTGCAAAGAATATTAAATAATTTTATTCAGATATTTAGAAAAACATCTCATCATTTGCAACACTTGTCATAGAGGAATAATAATAAATACAAGTTGAAAAGAAATAGCAACAAAATAAGATAAAATTGTAATATATGAAAGAAATAAAACTTAAAAAAAAACGTTATTAGAATATAAAGCTTCAACCCTACCACAACAAAAACGAATATTGCATTAAGTAAATCTGTATATAAAGAAAGGGTTAATAAAAAGATCAACATTTGTATCTTAGAAGCATAAACTACGGAAGCAAAATGCACTGGAACAATATCAAGAAATTCCAAAAAAGAACTTTGGATTTTCGCAAGAGACTCAAGTAAGTGTTGAAAAATCTTTGGCATAACTGAAACAAAGGAACTAATGTCCATCATCATCAACAACCATCAAGAGAAAGATTTTGGCCTCGCAGTTTCTTTTCTTTTCTTTTCCAGTTTCCAACAACTTTTTTGGAAAATATTTACCATTCTTCTCGCAGTACAGAACCCTTTTACCATTCTCACACCACATTTTGCCAAAGCGTCTTCATTTCACCTGGCTTTAGTCTGCACGCGAAACTATAAGATGATGGAGAACAATGTATGAGGTCACTTTCAAGCTTTTGGCTTCATGCAAATTCTTCAAAAGGATAAACACTTAATTTGAAAACTATGCTTTGTCTCATATGTTAAACACGTGGATGTATATATATATATATATATATATATATATATATATATATATATATATATATATATATATATATATATATATATATATATATATATAACGGATTTTGAGCGAAGCAAAAAATCTATTTTTGGGTGAGGTAGTCATGTCGTCCAGATGGAAGTTCCTATTAGGTATCTTTCTAGGGTATATTTGACTATAGTGATATTCCCAGAGAATTTTACCTTAAGGTATCCAGAATTCTAACTCCTGGAGCGAATATCCCTAAATAATCTCACAGGGATATCGCATAATATCTGTGGACGTATTCTTGACACATCACATAGCTATCTTCGCCCCGAACAGTATTAACGCTTCGAGGGGGATATAGTGACAAGAATCCGAAACGAGAATGAAAAGAGAGCCGCTCATAAGGCATCTCTCCTATTCGGTTTCCAGTGTGAATCTGATGAAGGCGGTAGCGCCCTCTTTATTCCTTGTAGCGATATACGAGGTGGTACAGATACTGTATTATAGGGAGGGGTCAATAAGCCCTTTTACAATAAAAGGAAGGGTGGGTCCATCATGACGACATGGCTACCTCACCCAAAAATAGATTTTTCGCTTCGCTCAAAATCCGTTTTTTGGGCTCAGGCCATGTCGTCCTGATGGAAGTTTACCAGAGCATTACTCTATCTGTGGATTCCCAATCAGTGCCGTACTCTCAAAAAAGTATTTTCCTGGTCCGTCTAGACCTAGATACCTATGATGTTACCGTCATACATCATTTCATATAAGCATGAACTATGTTAGTGCTTCCTGCCCCCGACAGGGATGAGAAATACTAGACTCTGAAAAAGTCTCGAGGAGAACATAAAAACTTATGGATGACAAAATGACAAGCTTGTATAGTGGTCTCTCCCTATACATTATAAAGCAAAGTTTGTATAAGAGTCACCAAAGTCAGAATGAATTTGTGACACCTTCCCCAAAGTGACCACTCTTAATAACTATTGGACAGTGGTTGTATCCGCATAGAAACAAATTTTGCCTCTTTGCCACCAACCCGTTAGGGTACTACGTCAACCCTTCCAAAGAGGGGTTAGAGTGAGTGGACTTTTGTTTGAATCAGGGAACAGTCTCGAAAGACATACCATGATAAAAATATCCATATTTTAATCTTAATGCTCAGTTGATTTCTAGTAAAATGAGTGTGGGCGAAAAAGACGCCGGGTTCACCATGAACTAGTTTATTAAAATTTAATAAACGAACATATCAGATCACATTTATAAAATTTATAAAATGTGGATGATATGCGTAAAAGCATAAAGAAAAACAGTCAACAGAAAATATTGTTTCATCTACTAGGAAACAGATTTTCCACTTTAATAGAATTATTAATAATAATGATATAGTCTGTATACTGTTTACATACACTAGCGTAAAAAACGCTTGGCACAAGTGTCCGTATTATGCTACAGTTCACCGACGTCAATAGAACAGTTCGTAAGGACACTTTCGTGGCCTATCGCTCAGCGTGTAGTAACATACAGTGACTACACGCGCACCCTCTTAATTAATCGTCCCAAATTAATTAAACGGTTCCTCGCAGACTTAAAACAGAATGTTAAAGAATTCTACCTGCTGCTACCACAAATCTAATAAGTTGCTCCACTTGCTTCGCATAGTGCATAAAGAACGCCTTGGATGACTACCAGCCGGTGTGCAAACAAGGATGTTCAAAGTCCATATAATTAAAGAAATTTTATGGAAGAGGCAACTTGCCTCGGATCATGACTAACAGGTGTACTGTCTGGATCCGTTCTGCGAATAACACGGGTGAATTTCGCCCTTAGTTATAGATAGCTTTGAACCCAGGGTTTCTCTTCTGAACAGTTGTCCTCCCATAAAGTCTGAAGTTCTATGAAGATAGACCTTTAGGCACTCCACTGGACATAGAGATGCATCTTCCTCCAGAGGGCAGATTCTCTAGGGACCCCACCTGTTGGTGGGTAGCTTGTTCCTGGTAAGAAACGTTGGGTCTGGAAATAGATTCAGTTCTCCCTCCAAGAACTGGACGTGGCCTTCCTCTCTAGAGAGAGCCACTATTCACTAACTCTGGCCCCCAAGGCGAGTACAAACAGAAATATGACTTAAATTCAAAACCTTCTAAGCCCATTCCTCATTATTCATTATTTATACACAATGAGGAATCATATCTAATGACCAAGCAAATGGTCTTTGGAAGCGCTGAAGGGCTAGTTCATTAAGAACGTCGTTAGAAAGGTCAACCTGTAAGGCATATGGTATCTGACTTGTCAAGGCAGGCTTGAACAATAGAATTGTGTAGGCTGCTAAACCTTGCTCAAGAAGGTGAATGAAGAATGATAAATAGGAATCTGTCGGGATTTTTTTCGGTTTCTTCGCCTTGACAAAGGATAGCTATTTCTTCCCTGAAGCCTCATAATGTCTTCTGGTTTCCTCCAAAAGTCTAAACCGACTTTTAAACACCGAATCTTTTTCTCATCGATAAGGAGAGAAAATCATGAGATGTATGTTCCGTGTTTTCTGTGATGGAGCGAAGACAGTCGACTTCTGTACTCGCTGAGACAGGAATGGATCCGGTAGCGGTACAAATTTTAATCGTAGTTCCAATGCCAGAGGGAACCACACGCTATTTGGCCACTCGTGGGCCACTATTGCAGCTTTCCCTTTGAAGGATCTCAGCATATCGAGGACCTTCAAAAGGAGGTGTGCGGGGGGAACAGATAGATACAGGACCATCTGGTCCAGTCCAGGGACATAGCGTCCACTGCCTCCGCTAACGGATCCTCATCAGGGGACACGTAACGAACTATTTTCTTGTTGTCTTTCGTCGCAAAGAGGTCTATCTGCAGCTCTGGGACTTGACTCGAGATGAAGGAGAACGATCCTGCGTCAAGGGACCATTCTGACTCTATAGGTGTAAACCTAGATAGAGCGTCCGCTGTCACATTGCGGAACTCTTGAATGTGAACTGCTGACAGGTGCCATTTCTTTGAGCGTTTGATGCGTATTTTCTCCAGACTCCTGTTGCATCCTTAAGCCGTGCTCTTAGCTCTGGATCTGTTATCAAAGCAGACTGTAGAGAGCCCAGCACTCTCCTGTTCGCGTCTTGATATCCGTTTGGATTTCAATAGTCTCTTGACAGATCCTGCTATTTCTTTCCTCTTCTTACTAAGAATGGAAAGCCGATGTGACTCCAAATTCCAGTGGATTCCCAACCACCGTAATTTTTGAGCTGGAGAAAGATGAGACTCTTTGATGTTGATCTTGAATCCCAGATGTTCCAGGAACAGGATCACTATCTTAGAAGCTTGCATGCATTCTGTCCTGGATGCTGCCCACACCAGCCAGTCGTCCAAGTAGGCTACTACTTGGACCCCTTTTAGTCGTAATTGATGGACGGTTGCGTTCGCGAACTTCGTGAAAATCCTTGGGGCTATGTTTAGCCCAAAAGGCATGGTTCTGAAGGCGTAAAGTTATCAATGTAACTTGAAGCCTAAGTAATGGGAGAGGTGACGATTAATTGGAACAAGCCAATAAGCATCAAACAAGTCTATAGACACAGCATATGCCTAGAATGACTCTGAGTTTTTTCTGAGTCCTTCTTTGGAACACAAAACAGCCTTCCTGGGAATGTGATGGACTTAAACTTCCGGATTACTCTTTTGACTAAGAGCTCTCGGACATATTCTTCCAGAGCTGGGGTTGAGTGTTGCAAGAATTGAGGAAATTGAGGTGGATGACTGCTCCAGCTCCAATCTAGTCCATTCTTATTTAGGCTGTGGGCCTAGGGATCGAAGGTCCAGCGATCCCTAAAGAGCTGTAATCTCCCTCCTACTGGAAGTATCTACTTCTGCTGTTGTGGACCTGAGGCCTTGCCTCCTTGACTGCGTCCTCCCCTGGATCCCCTTCCCCTTGAAGGGCGTCTAGAAGAACCTCTGGCTGTTCCTGTGGCTCTCGAACGAAAGGAAGAAGTCTGCCTTTCGGAGGCTGGGTTAAGAACTGGCGACTGTGTCGCCGTTTGTTGAGGTACCAGCTGGTACGTGGTTGGAGGTTGTGCCACTATGTGAGGCACTGCGGTCACAGGAAGTTGTTGTTGATGTTGCTGTCGGTAGGGTTAGCCGGCCGAGAGGATGGCTTAGGCCTTTTGTCTACTACCTCTTTAACCACTTCATTGGGAAAGAGGTCTTTACCCCAAATACGAGAGGAGATCAGTTACCTCGGTTCGTGCCTCACCGCAACCGAGGCGAACACGAACTCTATACAGGCTCTCTTAGCTTTAATAAAGTTATAGAAATCCTTCGTAACTGTGGCCAGATGGGTTTTGGCCACAACCATGAACTTGTCCTGGGTTTTGGGGTCACTTGCCATCGTTTTTAGTGTCGTTTGCAACGACATCGATGCTGCAAGTCTTTCCTTTGTCTCTTGCTCTCTACGCAATTGAACCTCCGACAGTTTTAGAAGCCCCTCACCGAACTGGCGTTCAGCAATATCAGCTTCCAGTTTCCCGACTGAGAAGGTAAGGTGTACGTCCTTCCAGTCTTCTTGGTCCAAGGGCAAGGTCAGAGATAACGGCTTGCACTCCTCCAAGGAGGGGCATGGTTTCCCTGCCTCCACCGCTTTTAAGGCAGCCTTATATTCCTTTTCCAAGAAGGGAAAGGCTCTAGTAGGAGAGGCCACAAAGGAGGGAAGCTTCTTACTCAAGGCGGGCACCTTTGAGTTAGTGAAGCCCCTCTCTTTCATCGAGCTCGTTAGTAACGTCTGAGCTTTACTATGGTCAAAAACTATGACCTCCGGCTCCGTCTCCTCCTTTAAGGCTGGCTCCCTCCTAAGACGGGCATAGCAGTCCGGATAAAAATCTTTGTTGGGCCAAAATTTCACTTCTTCCAGGGGAATTGCTCCCAACTTTTCTGAGATCATGATTTCCTCGGTTGTCATTGGCATGTGCTCGGCATACCTCCAAGGATTGGTATTCGAGCACAAGGGAAGATCCTTCACGCTGAGCCGCTTCTGGGGCCCACGTGATGATGCAAGTCTACGTAAATCCAGTTTCATTGCAGCTTCCTTCTCATCATTCTTCCTTTGAATTTGTTGGATCATCTCAACAATGGAAGAAAGAGTCCTTCCCAGTTCATCTGGGATAGCAGACGATGTAGAAGGAACAGGTTCTGGGTCCGGAACCAACTTAACCGACACTTCGTCGATTTCTTGCTCTTCTACTTAAGGAGTCTGAAACAGCTCCTCCTCCCGACCTTCTCCTAGAAGGTCCCTCTCAGTAGAATCCGTCACCTCCGACATCATATCATCCAATTGGATGTCTTGAAGGGCGGCTGAGACTTCAGAATCTACCGGATTCAGGGCAATTGGTATCTCCACCTGAGGCTGGGGGATGATTGCATCAGCCGATGCTTTAGGGAAAAGGTAGGCCCTCATCTTCTCATTTGGAAGGTAGGGATCTGAGGTGTTTTTCTGAAAACCCCTCACCCAGGATCGTAACGTTTCCCTGGCAGCATCCCTTGACTCCGTTGACTTAGAGTCGTCAAAAGCCTCGGTAATCAGGTCAGAACAAACTGTACAAACCTGAGGGTCCCAATAGCAGAGAACACCTCTGGAGGCTGCGCGTGCTGCGTGCCTCCTGCAATATTGATGTCCACAGAAGTTCTTACTGCGGACATTACAGAACACACTCCCGCACTTCGGATGGTCCTCCTGTAAAGAGATGAAAATTCCATGAGTATCAAGTGAAGGCTTTTCACTTATATTGAAACATTTAGCTTATATAGAAAAGCTATAAAAGAAAGAAGGAAAGACACATACTTGTATTTCCTGTTCAGTCAATTGCTGTAACCTCCAAAAATATTAAAACTAAGGTTAATTCTATACTAGAATACCTTATGTAATTTCCTAAACGGAAATTTAATGTGTAGTTTTAATATACGGAATTGAAAGAATACAGAAAGAACTCACTTTCTATATAAAGTACGGTCTCAACAAAAGGCTGCACAAGATAACATTAAGTATGATGAAGAACTTTAGTGTTATCACAAACTCTGTACAGCAGTTTCTACTAATGCAGTGTGTACTACACTATGAATATAGCTACTACTGTACATCGCATGTTATTGTGCCGGCCGGCAACTACCCCTTAATAGATCAAAGATATACTATCTTTAACTAATAGGCGGCAGCCCTCTGATTCTCGACTGTGTGCCGGCCGGCAATCATTGCCAGCCGACGACTGAAAACACTAAAACCCGGCTGCCGGCCGCTAATCGTAGCGGCCAGCGGATTCAGGCTGTGATTCCACTGCCGGCCGGCAAAGATAATAAAACCATGCCCGCCGACAGTAGCCAAGAACCAGAGAACCTCCACCTCGGGTTAGGGGTGCAACACAATAGTCAGAGAGACAGTATGGATATAGGGTTATAAAGCGGCATGCCATACGACCTTCCAGCCAGAAAGAGTGAACTATGGAAGGGGAGAATGTAGCATTCAGGCTTCCAAAGAATCCACAGCCTGCCGGGCTCTACCGGCAGATATGGAAGAGAGACCAAGGGAGGTCTGGGGTTCACTCTGCAAAGAACAAAGGGTCTCTGCCGTCCGGCACGTAATGCCGGTCGGCAGGGAGCTGAGCCGGTCCTCCATCCTAACCTATGCAAGGTACGGAAGAAGGACTAAGGCCAGGAAAAAGAAAGGAAAGAGAGATGGGGAAGGGATAAGGGTCCTAAAGACTTCGTTCTAGCAAGAGACACACTCAGCAGTTAGGGAGCTCATCCTAACCAAAAGTTGTCCATTAGGGAGGAAGACTGGTAATGCTTGCTATCCTCCTCCCAACCAGAACAAAGTTAGGTGAAGTTATTTCATTGGGCAGCCCGAGAAAAAACGACACAGGACAGTCTGCTAGGCCACTAGAGTAAAGAATCATCAGAATCCTTCCGACATGGACTAGGGAAGCAAAGCTTCCTGTGTCCGCCCCTAAACTAGCAAAGGAGACTCATTCTCCATGCTAGGAAGAAGCAGACCACAGACTAAAAACTCTGAAGTTCTGCCCAAACCCAAAAACCAGTCACTCTCGTTATCAGGACTGGGCAGAAATATCCTAGAATAGTAATACCTGAATTAATATACAGGTAGAACCACTAGGATTAAGCCAAGGGCTTTCAGAGGGAGAGAGAGATTGAACTTAGCCTCCGGATGAGAAAAGAACAATCGGGGATGTGCGAAAATATACTACTGTACCTAGAATACTAGCTAGGTAAGGTGAGAATCGATTACCTAAATCACCGGAACTCTCTCTTATACAATCTTGGAAAAACATTCAACAATATCTTACATGTATAAAATATTTGCCTATAGCTTCAATAAAATAACACTCGGAAAAACTTATACCATGCATGAAAGTACTAGTGCCAGACGTCTAGGCTACGAAGCCTCGCGAAAGGCAGGATCGGTACCTCGACCCGTGTCGAAATCACAGAGCTAACACTGACCGAACAATATAAGCATTTCTAGAGTAGCTAAATAGCAAAATTATTGAAGCGTAACAAACCGGGAACGTAGCTCTAGCTAACTAACTGACCCATAAGAGCGAGCGATAGCATCCAGGATGCCTCCGGTAGGCAACAGCTCTTGTTTACGTTAAAATCACCTTTGATTTAATTCAAAACGACAAGAGCTTACATTTATACATAATAAAGATAATACTCAACTTTCCAGAGGCAGAAGAGGCCGGAGAAGTCATCAAAAAGTTGAATTAAATCCAAAATAACGAGAGAACACAAGGGAAAACCCCGAGTAGTTGAGCTACACGAAAAGGAATAAAGAGGGCGCTACCGCCTTCATCATATACACACTGGAAACGGAATAGGAGAGATGACTTATGAGCGGCTTTCTTTTCATTCTCGTTTCGGATTATTGTCACTATATCCCCCTCGAAGCATTAATACTGTTCGGGGCGAAGATAGCTATGTAACGTGTCAAGAATACGTCCTCTGATATTATGCGATATCCCTGTGAGATTATTTAGGGATATTCGCTCCAGGAGTTAAAATTCTGGATACCTTAATGTAAAATTCCCTGGGAATATCACTGTAGTCAAATATATCCTAGAAAGCTACCTAATAGGAACTTCCATCAGGACGACATGGCCTGAGCGCAAATATATATATATATACATATATATATATATATATATATATATATATATATATATATATATATATATATATATATATATATATATATATATTGATGATTGTAGGAAGCACTCTTCTCCCATTAGATGTATCAAATACATTGATAAGTCAACTCAAACGATGATGAATATATGTGATATTTGATTTCATATGATTAATGACATATTAAGAATGTAACGGCACAATCAGTGTTCAAGAAAGTTCAAACTAAACGCAATAACTGTAAGGTAAAGGTCACAAAGACAATAATGATCATCAATTTCTGGCTTTAGAAATATGTCTTTAGTTATCTAAACTAACTTTTCACAGTATCAAAAAAAGATCTTTAAACGAAAAATTAAGAGGCGACAGCATTAAGGAGGGCAAGGTCACTATAGCTTCTCGTGGTTGATGAGAGAGTATAATGGTGTTTATTGGAGGAGCTTCACAAAGCATCTTTCAAAATGAGACAACCACACAAATTAGACAGGCAGACCTATGGGTCAAAAGGCTAGCCATCGAATGAACAAATGCAAGGTCTATAAATATACTATATAGATCATGAGCAGATGGACTGGACGATTATCGAATGACCGGAAGAATCGTGCATGACAAATGTTGGATGGTTGTCATATAAACATAGAAGAATATAAATAATTGACACAATAAACATGCAAAAAAAAAAAAAAAAAAAAAAACTATTCGCCCATTCCGAATATTTCAAAGCCTTTCAACAAAAAGAAATGAAAATCGAACGAAATAAAACCAGCAAGAAAAAGTTCTTCAGGGGAAGAACCTCGAGGAAAGAAGACAACTTTAACCTTAGCGCTTATTCTATTCCTTACTGTTCACTCACCGGAAAATCCAACCTCCTGACAATTAAATTGTTTAGTTGTTCTTGCAGTCGTGTTTGCAACAGAGCTGTGGAGGAGAAGTGACCTTTCTCTGAAGGAAGCAAACAGGCAATAAAAATAAATAAATACAAAAGCGTTTGTATCTTGGAGGAAAGGGGAATTAGATCTCTGGTGATTTTTGCTTTCTCCCCTTTATTCCTCCAGTTGGGTCTCATTCCAAGCTATATTCCTGAATAAGGAAAGGGGGGGAGAGGGGTAATAAGTAAATATGAGTCGATATTTTCTTTTTTAAGGGAATTCATTCAGTTCTCGTTCACGTGTGTTAACTGGAAAATTACATTTTGTAGAATTTACTAAAAGAAATTTAGTGCTCCTGCAAAATGTGCAGTCACATATATCACGTATGAGTTTATGCAATTAAATTAGCATAATTAGTATTGTACCAGTTATATACACGTGTAAAACAATCATCAGGTTTCAAAATAACATGCAATGGGCTTTCATTTGGATACTCATGAACATACAAAACAGTAATTTGAAAGTATACAAATGTTAAAGTTACAGTTACGTTTTGGCCAACTCGAGAAAGATTGTGCATGTTAGGAAATATTACATCTCTCTGGAATTATTAATTATGTAAATTTAGCACTCTTCATTTACTTCACAAGACTCAAGTTCTGGCAACAACGAAAGTTGAAAATGAAAGTAACGATAAGAATGAAAAATTCTGACCGTCAAGTGTTTTGGCCTACAATGTATTGTCAAACCTCGGCCAGGATTTCCTTCCACAAGAGAATATGAAAATGGTTACATAAATTGCTTTCCAGAGAAGGCTTAAAGATATTACCCACTGAGAAAGAGCATTCCATTTTCACCTCCAGAATTATGTCTTGAAAAAGGAAAGCGCCTTTGTAAATACTGTGAGGGAAGTTAAAAGAGGCTTCTATGTTGCACTCCATTGGAAAATATTTTCCAGAATAATACTGGAAAAGGAAAAAGAAATGAGAGAGAAGGAAAGGAAAAAGAAAAGAGATAAGAAAGGAAAATATCCTAATTTTATTCTTTTTGGTTGTTAATGATGATAGGCATTGGATTCTTTGTTCCAGCATTGAAAAAAGTTCATCCACTGCTAAACGAGTACTAACCTTAGTATAAAAACTATAAATGACTGGCCTTAAGTTAGATCAATCTCGTGTATTTGGGTCCCGCAGTCTTTCATGAAAAACTGTTTCCTCTTCATCATTATTTGTTGATTATTACAGAATTTTCCGGCTATCTTACACTTGTCTTTTTACTGTCACTTTTATAATTCTATATTACAGGTCAGTGACATAATTATATAAATCTTACAAATATTTAGGAAAACAAGGACCTTCAAATTGAGACTAGCCTAACTTTGCCTTGAGATGGAAAGACAGTAAGAGGATTTTAGCCAAGTTTTAAGGATATTCAGCAGAAGTTCTTTACCAGTGACTGGAAAATGATAAAGTGACATTGCAGAAATGTTTTAATTTAGTTAAAATATAATAATGATTTCTGATAACGTCAATTTTCTGGTGTGTGTTGCATATTTAGTTCTGACATTCAGAATTTATTTAACAAATTGAAATTCAGTATATTAGTCTTACGATTATATGATATATTTATTGTACTATAAATTTAGAAGCAAAAAATCATCAAACTTATTGTTATTTGAATATCAGTGACATTACTCAGTAACAGAAATGAGATTAATTTTTAAAAATTGAAACTTATCAGAATCTAGACTAAAATATATCCTGATGTATTTTAGAAAGTTTCGTCATTTCGATTTCTGAATTACACTAATTTCACTCAGGCTAAATGCGGGATACTTACACAGTTTTAAATAGTGCAGAGGGTTCTCTGTTGTTACAAGTAAACAATCCAATGAATTAAACTGGTGGTATTGTCTAATGAAATAATTAAATTCCAAGTGCAGGCGTATTGTCTTCAATTCTGATAGAGTTATCCGTTAAACTTATTTCTGAAAAAGTGCTAAAACCTGTATTTAAGAAGTTGACGCAACGGGAAAAATTAATAGCAAATTCCTGGTGCAAAATCTAGATTTTTTCGAGTAACACCCCAAATATGGCCGGAAAATTTTCGATGGCCCCTTGTCACCCCTATGAGAAGAGGTGGTAATATGGAAGTAGATAAGGGTACAACATTCATCCTCATGATGTAAGGGGCAATGAAGGATGAACTCTTACCTACGATATATAAAATGATTGAGGAGGGTGGGGGTGAGGTGGAGGATTGGAACGTCGAGTTTGCTTATTTGTTTTAATGTTTTCCGAAATGGAAGTTCGCTTCTTTCCCCAACAGACATCTTGTGAACAAGGCAGCAAGCGGACCTAAACAGCGTAATCACCAGAGATTTGGATTTTCCGCCTCTTGAACACCAGCAACGGAATAAGAGCTAAGACTAAATCATTCTCTTCCCTATTCTCTATGAATCTTGTTTCTTTTGTTTTATTTCCCTTCATTCTTTTCGGCCAACCGAAAATAATGTCTTCTTGATATTTGTTGCTATAATATTATCGGAATTCGATAATCATTTACATTTACAGCAATAATTTTATACCAGAATGAAGTTTATCATATAGGAAAACCTTACATTGATTTTATCAAATAAAAATAAATAACCAACGAATGCAACAAAAAATTTACTACGTGATTTTCTTCAGCCTTTTCTTGAGATCTAATTCACTATTTAGTAAACGGAATGTTTCTTTCTTATGAATTTTTCATCATAAAATCGTCGATATTCTAATATTCTAATTTATAAAATTTTCATCGTGCTTTTGGCTGAATACCTTTCGTTCTTTTGTCTATATTTAAAATTATCTCATATTTCTCTCTCTCTCTCTCTCTCTCTCTCTCTCTCTCTCTCTCTCTCTCTCTCTCTCTCTCTCTCTCTCTCTCTCAACATAATTCATTATTTCTTACCATTTTCACCATCTCTTTCTCCTCCAGTGGTGAGAAATCTCTCAATAATTTTCATTCCAGTAATTGTGTCTCCCACATAATCCAAAACCACTTTTTTTCTCTCAGGAGAGGTTGAGCTTCACCTTGTGAAGGCACTAGTCACATATGGGGAAACAATGAGCCTCTTATCTCATATGGATACTTCTGAAGGTTTATCCCATTACCTATTGTAAGAGCAACGGCCTATGCATTCCAAAGTTTTGTAGAATGGTGTAGGCATTTTTTTTTCTTTGTAACTATAATGGCTCTATTTAGCCTGAGAGAATCATGCTTTCTACTCTGTGACGGCATTTTTATGATTTTAGAAATTATTCTGTGAAGTGATGTTGCTCTGAACTATTTTTCTTCAGAGGAGAGAGATTCTTAATCTAACATTACCTGATGGATATTTCAATGTCTAATGGTTTTCTGACGCCACCTCATACTCAGGAGACATATATTTCTACTGTGTTACCAGTTGAAATAGAGTCAGTTCTTGAATTTTTATGGAGATTCAAAACAGTTTCCGTAAAACCGTCAGTAAAATAAAAAAAATTTCTAACGGGCCAATCTAAACAAATAATCACCAAGAGACGTTATTCCTTTTCCGGGTTGAATTTGACGAAACATAGACAACCTAAAAAAAATAATAATTCTTGTTATTAAATGACGTCTCTAACGCAGTTGGAATAACAAATATTTTTTATGAATTCTCAAAGACGGGAGAATACAAATTCTTTATTTACATGCGGACCTTTTTAAAAAGTAATAAAAGTTCGTAGCTGGATTTCATATTTGATATATTTCACAAACTTTATGCTTAACCATTTCTTTGAGATCCAGTGAGCAGTTTCTTCTTATTTGACTATATGAATAAGAAAGATAGAGTTTGCATTATTTTTAAAAATATGTATAACCATATTTTGTGCAATGGAAAATTTAATTTTATTATTATTTCTTACAATATTATATGGATTAAGACAATTACTTTTTTTATTATTCTCCTATATTCGTTAGTCTCATTTCATTTTCCTCATGAATAGCATATTGTTTCACTTAAACAAGAGCAGTTTACGAAAAAAAATGGCAATCCTAATTCAGACATCATTAATGAATTCCACAGTTAATCACAGACCAATACAAATTGAAAAGAAGAGAAACACATAAGAATGTTCTTCCAAACAAAATCTCATTATCTGATTTATCTATTTAGAAAAGTCTCTCATTAATTCAATCCATATCGTAGAGAGACAATAACAAAGCTGACTCCCAATAAAATAAATTGCTGCGAAAGAATGTAACATTGTCATTGAGTAAAAATTAAAATATTTCAAGTCATAAGAATGTGGAGTTTTACCAACCATCCCCTACCAAAAAGAACTCCACCATCGATATTGCGTTTAAAATAAATAAATATAGAAATATAAAGCAATAGTCAAATACAGTGTCACGTAAGTAGATTCGTAGCATAAAAAATGGGGGAAATGTAAAAGATCAATATCATGAAATGCAACAGAAGAGCTTTGGGTTTTCTCAGAAGACTCGGGTAAGTGTTGAAAAATCTTTGGCATAACCGGAACAAAGGAAGTAATGCCCATCATCATAAACAACCATCAAAAGAAAGATCTCGGCCTCGCTTTCTTTTCTTTTCTTTTCCAATTTCCAACAGCTTTTTAGGAAAATATTTACCATTCTTCTCCCAGCAAAAGATTTGTACCATTCTACCACCACATTTTGCCAAGGCGTTTTCGTTTGACCTGGCTTTAGTCTGCACGCGGAAATAAAGACATTTTAAGTTGCAAATATCCCAAAGACCCTTAAGATTAGTAATAGAAGTAATGTTTACAAAACACGAAGAAAGGAATTGTATATATTAGTAAGAGTCGATTCATTCATAATTGGGAACTTCCTTGCATATAAGAGTATTACAGCTACAGCTACAGTATAGGGCAATAGGATAGGTGAGGGATTGGAGGGGGAATTACGATTTGAGGGGAAAGTGTTAAAATAGTATAGTGGGAGGTGAAAAGATTGAGACAAACTTAAGCGCTGTTTTTGTTGGTTTATTGTGTCAACATCATGCCTTTTGAACTACCAGGAGGTGATTTTTGTTGCCAGCCTCCGAGGTACTTGTGTTTTATGATTATTCCTTCTCTAGGGTGTGTTTATTTATTCATGTTTATTTAACCTTTTTTATTAATACCCTGGGTTTGGTTCGTGTTACATAATGAATGGAACTATCCTTTTCAACCATGAATGCTCGTTTTGGATGCCTGTAATTTCCACTTGTTGCAAGGTCTGGGTAAATGTTTTTGAATCTTTCCTAGGCTTCTATGGCTCTTATGTGATACGTGACATTAACTGATTCAAGATTGCATATATTATGGAGCGTTTGGTTTTTTTTTTTTTAATCATTGTTGTTGTTGTTGCCATCATTGTTGTTATTAGTATTATTATTGTTATTATGGTTTTGGTTATGGCCATGAATGTTTCCTATGTTTCAATTTCGGAATTGTTGTAGGGTTTTCATCTTTGATTAAGCCGGTGCTATTGGATGTTACAACTGAGGTCTTATCAGGCTTTTAAGGAGTTTTATTCTTATGTTTTTATCCAATAGTTTCAATCGTTTTAATGTCACATTTCTGTGATTTGCCAGTTGGAGTTTTTGTTTAATGTAAGAATAATACTCCAGTTGAGAACTAATATGTCTCAAACCTATCTGACATGGCTCTTAAAACATGACATACACAAACCAGAGCTAGAAATTATTCAGATTCTGAGCATTCATTTTAGCTGAACCTAAATTGTGATCCATCTCAGACTGGTACATCTATTTGTAAGTCATATAAATTTATAAGTAACGAGTTCAATTCCCAAATAACCAATATCACTGAGAGCTGGGGTGGGGTTGGGGGTTGGGGGGGGGGGGTTTAAAGCAAGGGAAGGGAGAAAACCATCCTGGAACATATAATTATAAGATGTAAGTAAACGAAATTTCATTTTCCCCATTTAAAAAAAAAATAATAATTTTCTTCAATAAATAGAATCACGCGGAACGAGAAGAATTTAATAAAGACTGTCTACAATTGCATAGACATTGGTTACATACGAATTGTGATGAGTTCAATAATAAGAATATGACTGGAGAAAGTGAATGTTACTTGGAAGATGTCATCAAATATAATTGGTAGGAAACTGTACATATCGCCGGTACCTATTACAAAAAATACAATTGTCTGTTAAGACATATAAATTTAGTTTAAAGAAAGATGGAGACAAGATCAATAGCAAAGAAAGTTACTAATACGGCCTTATGCCACACCCTGCAAATGCCTTATAAATGTCACAGAATTGACAACAGTCCCTGGGCCTAAAATATGCTTACAGGAGAACGGTCATAAATGAGTAAAATAGCACAAGAAATCAACAGTTCATCGCGAAAAGAGAACTCCTGTTGACGACCTGGATTTCAAAGATTACCTGTATTAAATGTAACAATATAGAACCTGTGACCCTCCAATATGAAGAATAATTACCAAAGATATAGATTAAGTAAAACAAAACAGGGAAATCCAGGAACTCATAATGTGCTATATGAAAAGGAACTCGGAATAGTTAATAATGATAGGTTTCAAATAAGTCTCACAAATATGAGAAGAGAAAATAACCATGATGGCAGGACTTTACAAGGGTCTTCTGTAGTGGAATAACGCAAGAGTAAGTTCGAGATAACAAATATATGAAAACTGATCCAAATCATTTAGACACAAGTTACTGGAATAGATGGCGAAAAACAAAGATTCATAATATTTTGGAGATTCATTTAAATCATTTGAAAAGAGAGCTACTGGATCAAGGGAAAGTCAGACTAATACTATATTTTTAAACAAAATAGTTGAAAATAAAAAAAGAGCCTTTCGAAAAAAAAAGAGATGAAACCCGAACGAAATAAACCGAACAGGAAAAAGCTTTACAGAGGAAAATAAAGAAAGATAACTTTAACCTTGAAGCTTATTCTATTCCTCACTGTTTACTCAGTGCATCATCCAACCCTCTGGCGATTGCAATGTTTAGCTCTGCTTACAGTCGTGTTTGCAATGAGGCTCTGGGGGAAAAAGCGACATTCCCCGAAGCAAGAGAATAATAAACAAAGATATACAACCACGTTCGTATCTTCGATGAAAGATGGTGAGCATCTCTGGTGAATTTGCATTCTCCTTGCAAAATTCCTCCTCTCGGGATCCCAGCTATACTCCTGACTCGGGGGGGGGGGGGGGGGGGGGGGTGATAATTCTCTGTAGCTTTTGTAGGAGTAAGTGGATTTGAAACTAACTATGCTAAACTTTCACAATATCAGTTCTTGTTCGTATATTCAACCGGGAACATAGATTTTGTGGAATATACTAATATAAAACCAAATCGAGTGCTGCTGGATAAATTATTTAAGGAGTCGCATATATTACATGGCTTATTTTGTCATATAATATTGGCGTTTTACAAGTTGTTTAAACAAGTAATACACCATCTTAACCCTGGATAGGTACGGTGGGTCGTTTGCGACCCCGAGCGTAAAAAAAAAACAGGTTTTTCTCACGTGACTCACCCCTGTGACTGAATTTGTGGGTGATCGACCTGCAGGAGGTGTCTCCCCTACACGCTCTAGTAGTGTCCAGATGTGCATTGCTGTAGCTGTACTCCTTCCCCGATTTCTGAGACGCGTCGGGGTCGTTCGCGTCCGAGTTTACCCTTCTGAGGTAGTTTGCATAATTATCAAAGTTATTACGTATTATGAAATTGTCGTAGAATGGTGCAACTTGTATAGGTTATCAGTTGTGGAAAGTCTTGGTGGATTGTTTGGCTACCATGTGCATGTTTTTTTTTTTAGTTAAAATGTCGTTCATCACCACGAGGACCATTTTACCGCGAGTGCCCCTTTTTCATTTTTTTTCATTTTTTTGCCAAGTCATTTTTCCGTAAGATATTGCCAAATAGTGTCGTAAAACTTTTGCTTGTTTAGTGTTGGAAAGTGTGTCTAGATGATCTGGCTACCCATGCATGACTTTGTTTTTGTCAGATACGACGTAGTTATTGGTATATTGGGTATTTAACTGCGGTTACCAATTTCTGTTTTTTTTTCAATATTTGTAAAAATTACTACGTAGTAAGGAATTGCCGTATATTATTCATTTTTTTTTCATGTTTATGTGTTAGAAAGTGTGCCTTGATGGTTGGGCTAACACGTGCATGTCTTTTTTTTTATCTGAGATGTCGTATATTAGAATGTCGGGCATTTTACCGCGAGTGTCCCTTTTTCATTTTTTTTCATTTTTTTGCCAAGTCATTTTTCCGTAAGATATTGCGAAATAGTGTCGTAAAACTTTTGCTTTTTTAATGTTGGAAAGTGTGTCTAGATGATCTGGCTACCCATGCGTGATTTTGTTTTTGTCAGATACGACGTAGTTATTGGTATATTGGGTATTTAACTGCGGTTGCCAATTTCTGTTTTTTTTCAATATTTGTAAAAATTTACTACGTAGTAAGGAATTGCCGTATATTATTGATTTTTTTTTCATGTTTATGTGTTAGAAAGTGTGCCTTGATGGTTGGGCTAACACGTGCATGTCTTTTTTTTTATCTGAGATGCCGTATATTAGAATGTTGGGCATGTTTCCGCGAGTGCCCCTTTTTATTTGTTTTGCATTTTTTTGCTTAGTCATGTTACCGTAAGGAATTGGCAAGTAATGTCGCAAAACTTATATTTTTATAGTGTTGGAAAGTGTTTCTAGATGATCTGGCTACCCATGCCTATTTTTTTTTTAGCCAGATATGGCGTATATATAAGTATGTGTTCGATTTTCCTGTGATTGCCATTTTTTCGTTTTTTCCCATTTCTTTCAAAATTACTACGTACTAAGGAACTATCACAGAGTAATATTTCATTTATATGTTTATTTGTCGGAAAATATGCCTTGATGGTTTGCCTAGCACGTTGCTGAAATTTTTTTTTTCTGAAATGCCGTATATTAGAATGGCCATTTTTCCACGAGTGCCCCTTTTTATTTGTTTTGCATTTTTTTGCTTAGTCATGTTACCGTAAGGAATTGGCAAGTAGTGTCGCAAAACTTATATTTTTATAGTGTTGGAAAGTGTTTCTAGATGATCTGGCTACCCATGCCTATCTTTTTTTTAGCCAGATATGGCGTATATATAGGTATGTGTTCGATTTTCCGGTAATTGCCATTTTTTCGTTTTTTCCCAATTCTTTCAAAATTACTACGTACTAAGGAACTATCACAGAGTAATGATTCCTCTAGATGTTTATTTGTCGGAAAATTTTGTTTACTTTTTTTTTGATTGAATATCATCAAATTTTTTTAGCTAAAATATTGTTTTACATTTTTTTTTTCGATTTTATTTCCCTTCAAAAAAAATTTTTGGGGTCAGAATTTTAATTTTATAGTCGTAAAATAATCGACAATTATCCAGCAACCCACCATACAATTTTTATGCATATCCAATAATAATTAGATTAGTAAATAACACCTTGAAATTGACATACCCTTCCTACATTTCAAGTGGCAGATTAGGGAGTCTGAGTCAGTGTGGTTGGCGGCCATTTTGTGGACATATCCGAAGCGTAAGCTGCCCTATCTATATATATTCTTGTTCCCTATAGAATTTGTGATATTTTGGTATATTTTTACCTGCATAAATATCATATTATATATTAAATATATGTATTTTTTTACGAAATTTCCAAGTACTCAAAAAATTACCTTTAGATATGGCCCCTGATATAAATGTAATTTACAAAATAATGAAGATTTTTTTACATATTTCTATTTTAGGATAACATATGTTTATTCCCTAAAAAAATTAGCCACTTCCTATTTCATTTGGGTACCCAAAAAAATTCATGAAATTTGGACAATTTTTTTTGGCCAAAAAAAGTTACCCTTTTTTTCTCATTTCAGATCTTCACCTCCATGGGTCTGACTTCATCCAAAATACATCAAGATGTGTCCTAAACATTCAAGAATCAATTCCTAAAAGGATTTGTGTATATATGTATAAACTTTTTTTTTATGAATTTTTATGTCAGGTCTTTTTTTTTTCTACTTAATTTTTTAAAATATTTATAATAAATAGTTTTTCTGCAGATGAGTAGTATTTATCTTTACAGTTGTTTTAAGCATTCATTGAAGTTTTTTTTGGCAAAAGAAAAAAGGAGGTTACTGCAAAAACTGATTTTTCAAGAATTTTTTTTGGCGTCGGGGTCGTTCGCGTCCGAGTATACCCTTAAAGGGGTGTCCGAGGACCGTACCTATCCAGGGTTAAGGTTGCAAAAAAATATCACAAAATGTACTTTTCGTTTTTATACTCATGAATATAGAAATTATCGATTTAAAAATATCCAAATATTGCAGTTAAATTTTCTACCAAATCAAGGGAGCTCTTGGGTGTTTGGAAGCCATTACAATGCTTTGAAATTATAAATCATGTAACAGTATTATTCTTTAACTGACTTCAGGATGCTATATTTGAATCATCGACTACCGCTAAAAAATAAAAAGAACAAAGATAAAGACGAAAATGATAACAACAGTAATGAAAAATACTGACCGTCTGCTTTTTAGCCTAAAACTTTTTGTCTTACCTCGCCCTGATTTCCTTCAACAAACGAATATGAAAATGTTATATAAATTGTTTAGCGGTGAAGGCTTAAATACATGATCCACTGAGAAGCGCATTCCATTTTCACCTCCAGAATTAGGTCTTGAAAACGAAAAGGGCTTTTGTAAATGCAGTGAGAAAAGTTAAGAGAGGGTTCTATGTTGCAAACTATTGGAAAATATTTTCCAGAATAATTCTGGAAAAAGGAAAGAGAGAGAGAAAGGGAGAAAGAGTGCGATATTTTATTCTTGTTGGGTGATGTAGATGGACTGGAATCTTTGTTCCATCTTTACATAGAGTTCATCCCATGCTGAACGAGTAGTTACCGTAGCATAAATGGCTGGCCTTATGTCACCACGATCTTTTACGTTTTTGAAGCCTTTAATGAAAAACTCGATTTCCTTCTTCAGCATTATTTGCCGATTATAACTGAATTCTATCGATCTTATTCCTGTCTTTTTACGCTAAATTTATAATCCTAGCAATTTCGTTGCATTTACATTTAACCGTTTTAATATGATTGAAACTTTTTGTATGCTTAACAATGAACTTAATCAAAAGTAGATTAACAAGGGTGAAAGGATGGTAATGTATAGAGAATGGCTTAGATTAGATTTATGAATTTGGTCTACAGAGATCGGCGCAGGGACCTATGAGACCTTTCAGCTCACCAATGCAACAAAACCTTGTAGTAACACAATAAGGTAAAATTTAACGATACGTCACGGCAAGATGAAAGAGAGGAACAGGAGAGAAGGTCAAGTCGAAGAATATGAAGCAAGTGAAGGAATGTCCTTCTGTCTTATGTTAAAAGTGATTCCTATTAGGTTATTTAGTTCATTGTTTTCTTATACAAAATGAGCAAATGAATCATGGCACCTGTCTCCCTTATGAATGCGGAGGAGGTGACTGGAGTGTTCTTACCCGCCATTTAGTATGGAGAAGGATGGAAGGGGGATGGGGGGGGGGGGGGGGCTGCTCTAACCCCCTTGATGTAGGGGGCAATGATGATGAGCTCTCACCTACGGGATGGTACATAATTGAGGGGGGTGTGACTCTCAACTCTATGATGTAAAGGATGTTAATGACAGCGTTTTCTCAGTTCCGTTTTTACAGGTGATGGGGGAGGATCTCTCACACTCATAATGTATTACTTGATAAAGCAACAGCTCTCATTGGCGGAGGGGAGAGATCTCAACTCCCCCAACCCCAAGCTTAGAGGGGGAAATATACCATCTCCAAACATTCTTAGATAATTGGAAGGTAGAATTTGCTTATTAGTTTTAATGTGTCATGGAGTCAAAGGTCGCTTCTTTCCCCAACATCTCGCGAAGAAGATCGCATACAAAGCTACTATGAGATTCAGGGCCTCTGTAACACGGTTTTTTGGACTTTGCTCCTTATCAAAGCATCGGATGTAGCTGAAAGTTGACATATGTATATTTTACAACCACACACAAATTTTGTCAGCATTATCAATAACCTAAACCCGATAGTTTTAATTTTTATAGAGTAAAAATGATGTAGCCGACGTCATGGCCAGTGATTACGAGCCAAGAGTTGAAAACATTCATTACGTAGGCAATGTAAACACCTTTTGACAAAATTTTGCCCCGCCCATCCACCAGACACCCATTCACCTTGTTCCATCGGCTCTGAAAACCATAAGTCAAGAATGGCTAACATGATTTGGAATTGCCCCCTTGGTTGCAAAACTGCATTTGTCTCATGACTTGCAACTTTATACAGTCAAGAGAAAGCCCGTGGCCATATTTACTATAGCCTGAATAGGTAATTATTCAGTTTTTAGTTTAAATCCAATATTTAAGGTCTGATTTGTATATAGCGTAACATGATTATAATACTTATAATGTCATTCAGGCTTTTGAAAATTTCCATTAACTATTCACTATGCCACCAAGAGAGAGAGAGAGAGAGAGAAAGAGAGAGATAGTATGTAAACAGTCTTTATATAACTATTTTTGTTAAAATAAGAATTTTGTGCTAAACTCTCCATCAGACCAACGGATCATCCGATATAATTTTTTTTCTTCTTCTTAGGCCGTATATGTTTTGGGCATGACTGCATTTTGTAAATAAATCAGGAATAGTTTTAGGAGTTTTATTTGTACATCTAATGGAAATTTATAGGAGTAAAGTGAACATAATTAATTTATCCTTTAAAATAATTACTATATGTAGCAAAACAAATAGTAGTAAAGATGATAATGCAATAAAGGAATGATACCATACTTTATCTTTAGCTTCAACATCGGCAATAACATACCCAGTTGCCATAATTTGTCAGCTTAATGAAATAACCTATCATCTAATGTTAAACTTAATTTCTGAGGAAGCCATGGCTTATTGCACAGTGAAAAAAACATTACAAAGACTTTATGAATGGCGGAATGATACATAAATGTGGGTGGGGTATCTGTGCTAGCGTAGTAATACTACTGTAGCAGAAGTGCTGCAACAGTAGTATAAATGAATTAAACGTTTAGGCCAACTGCTGGGATCCTTGAGGATCATTTAGCACTTCTTACAACTACTCGAGAAATGAGTTTTTATAGCCAGAATTTAAATTCTCTGATCCAACAATGCCCATGATAGCCTTCAGTGTTATCCTGAATTATAACCAGGCCAAAGTGGGTGGAGCCTCATGAAGTCATCATTCTGACGATAATTATTGGTGAAGGTTTAAAGCCAAAATACGGTACCGTCTTTTTTTTTTTTTTTACAGTAAATAGGTAGGTAGATAGACAACAAATAAAAATTGCTTGATATAAGATATTGCAGTTATCAAGTCAAGCTTGTCTACTACGTTTTTGAAAATTACCAACTATTCCCAACACCTTGTCAATCTGATTGTGACCTATAAAGTAGACTGTAATTTCTTAGGAAACTTATTTGGGAGTTAGACTAATAATCTAAGTGTTTTTGTATTTATTAACATATTTTGTTGGTTTGTTCATTATGACAATTATCAGTGGAGAGGTTTCGGAGTTCATGAAGGTGTACTGCTTTGCTTTTATTTCAACTTTTGTGTCATTGTTGGCAGAGGTATAGCCTTCGTTATGTATAGCCAATCATCGATCGAGAAAGAGGGAAGAAATGCCGTCATAAGTTACGTAACGAGTGCGTTCAAAACCTTTTCTCTGAGTAAGTTGGCCCGTCTTCAAAAAACGTCACTTTTACATTATAAGTACAAAATTTATTCAACCTACGTATTGCAGAATATAGTCAAAATTTATGTGTCGATATGATGTGCATTCTGAAGAAGCGTTATATCTATGAGATTCATAGATAAAAAATTATTGCGGAAAAACCGTGTTACAGAGGCCCTGAATCTCATAGTAAACTACGTAATAACAAGAGATTTGGAACTTGGAACACTTGGAATAGAATATATGCTAAAGTAAAGCATTTGCACCTTATTCTTTATTCACGAATAAGCAAAAGAAATCATTACAAAGGATTGTGAAGATATACAATATTCAATTCTAACAATTAGAGCAATGGTAAATTTGGGGTTGCTGGGCAATTAATGATAATTGCACACGTAAGAAAAAGAAAGGCTAACGTCTCTATACATTAAAACACTCATTAAGGATGATATTAACTAAAGTTACGAGACGCTTTATAACCGTCCTAACTTCTATGGTGTAGTTTGTTGTTACTTGGGCTACTATTCATTGACAACTACACTTTCTATGAAGATTAAATTTTCATAAATTCCAAATTGCTTTAAAAAAAAAGGAAAGCATCTAGTGTATATGTGACTAAATGATGACCTTGACTGAAGGTTTATAAAGGACAATAGATAATAAATAAATAAAAATCCATCATACTCTTTATGAAATAGTAATGACAAGTTTACTGGGTCATGTAGGCCATGAATTACTACTTACCAATTTCAGAATAATTTTCAGGTTTTTATTTATTTACTAAGCTTCTATTTTTCTTTATAACGGAGCATGAGGCACAATTGGTTCAAGTAATTTTAATGACAGAAATAGAAAAGGTAAATGGTCATAACCATCAGCCACTTATTGTAAAACCACGAAGTTCTTATTCATTTTCCAATGTTATTACATAAGAGTTTCCACAGAGTCGGCTTTACATGTGTGGCCTCAGTAGTACAGACTGCTACATTCACATGGATAGCAGCCCTAGACCCGCCGTGCGTTTAAGCTGTTTACTAGGTAGGTCACTGCTGTGGTTGGGCGCCACGGTGGGTCGCTGGGCTCGCCCCGCTGAGGTTCTGACGAGAATATATTAATATGAAATTGGAACCGAAACCTGACAGCATCAACACTCTTCCTTCCTTCAACCTTTGTTTATGCAGGATAAGAGCAGACACGCAACTTCATGCAAGATTGGTCATTAACCGTCATTGCAGATTCGCTTGAGATTGGGCAGAAGTGTGTCTGTTTGTCAGTTACACAGATCGTAAAACAATTAAGATTGTGAACTCTGAAAAATATCATCCTTTTGAATATATATATATATATATATATATATATATATATATATATATATATATATATATATATATATATACATATATATATATATATATATATATATATATATATATATATATATATATATATATATATATATATATATATATATATATATGAGCACGTGTGTGAATGCAAATTATGTGCGTGTGAGCATTTGCTCACCACCCACTTACCTGTATGTACTCAAATGTACAAACATCCATGATTTATCATATTATTGAATTTCCTGAATTAACATTCCCGTAACTAACTCCACCAATCATACTTTTCCGGTCGGAAATTGATAGAAGGGTCTGGAAGGATCACTGGTATTAGCGCTATTCAGTTTATAGACGGCATTTGTCTCAAAACATCAAGAATTCCCATAAGGTATCTTTTATTAGCTTCATGTTTAGTGAAAAGTTAGGTTGTACATTGTGATTGCTATGGGGTGCATTGAAAATTGAAATATAAATGTATGCTTTATAAGGTATAATCTTATTCAATCCAGTCATAGTTTCTGTTTAACTCATTACCACAATTTATTACTGAATTGGTCAAAGATATTCTAAAACAAGCAGGTGTTCTTCTTCAGTTTATTATCCTTTGATAAATAGAAAAGACAACGAAAGTTTCAGTTTTAATGGTTTAAGTTGATACATTTATCTTCCATTCCTTCCAATTTATATAATTTCTTTCATAGGAAATTCTACTTTAAATCATTTAATCAATTTCTAAAATAAAATATTCCCTCGATTTATTCCAGGCATCTTTGCCAGCTAAATTGTCATTGCAAAAAGATTGAGCTCTTAAAACATGAAATTAATCGAAGAAATAATAACGTAATTTTCTGATTAGGTGTATATATACATATATATATATATATATATATATATATGTATGTATATATATATATATATATATATATATATATATATATATATATATATATATATATATATATATATATATATATATATATATATATATATATATACACTGTTTTACAATTACAATTACAATTTATGCCCCCTGTGTCCGCAGGGGCATAAAAACAATTAGAATAGTGCCAACGTTATCCCTGCGTGTCGTAAGAGGCAACTAAAAGGGACGGGACGAGGGGGCTGGGAACCCCCTCTCCAGTGTATAATCCTGTGAGACGTCAACAAAGAGATGGAGCTGGGGGGAGAGTGACTGTTCCCCGCACTCTAGTTTTGGGGTGTTTGTATGTGCGTGGATGTAGTACGATAGAGAGTAAAAGATGTGAGATTGGAAGTATGTTTAGGAATAGAAGGATGGATGTATTGGCCTTATGTGAGACAAAGATAAAAGGAAAGGGTGAAGTGATGTTTGGTGAAATGTCTGGTAGAGTGTCTGGGATTGAAAGGGAAAGAGCGAGAGATGGTGTGGCTTTATTGCTGAATGAATGGATGACAGGTAAAGTAGTGGAATGGAAGGAGATATCATCTAGGTTAATGTGGATAAGGGTTAGGTTGGGTAGGGAAGGTTGGGCGTTTGTCAGTGCGTATGGGCCAGGTAGTGAGAAAAGTGAAGAAGAGCGGAATGAGTTCTGAAATGAATTAACTAGGTGTGTTGAAGGACTGGGTAGAAGGAATTATGTAGTTGTCATGGGTGACTTAAATGCTAGAGTGGGCGCTGCAGAGGTAGAAGGTTGTCATTGGGAAGTATGGCGTACCAGGTGAAAATTAGAGTGGTGAGAGACTGGTAGATATGTGTGTTGAATAAATGCTAGCTTTTTCAAAAAGAAAGATAAAAACAAGTATACGTGGGTAAGAGGGGCAAATGGAAGAGTAGTAGAAAGGGCATTAATGGATTGTGTTGATAACTAAAAGAATGTTTGGAAGATTGAAAGACGTGCACGTATTTAGGGGTATGGCTAACGGTATGTCTGATCATTTTTTGGTGGAAGGAAAATTAGTTGTAGCAAAAGAGTGGGGGAATAGAGTAGGTGGATGTAAAAGGGAGCTAGGTAGGGTTGAAGAGCTAATAAAACCGGGGGTAAAAAGTAAATATCAGGAAAGGTTGAAAATGGCATATGACGAGGTGAGAGTAGGAGAAACTGGTAATTTAGAGGAGGAGTGGAAGTTAGCAAAAGAAAATTTTGTTGGGATTGCAAGTGATGTATGTGGCAAGAAGGTTGTTGGAGGCAGCATGAGGAAGGGCAGTGAATGGTGGAATGAAGGAGTGAAGGTAAAAGTGGAAGAGAAAAAGAGGGTTTTTGAAGAATGGCTGCAGAGTAATAGTATAGAGAAGTATGAAAAATATAGAGAGAAAAAGGTGGAAGTAAAGCGCAAGGTACGTGAGGCAAAGAGGGCAGCTGACCTGAGGTGGGGTCAGGGACTGGGTCAGTCATATGAAGAGAATAAGAAGAAGTTTTGGAAAGAGGTGAAGAGAGTAAGGAAGGCTGGCTCAAGAATTGAAGGGACAGTGAAAGATAGAAATGGAAGGTTGTTAAAAGGAGGCAAGGAAAAGGTGGGCGGAATATTTTGAAAGTTTACTGAATGTAGAGGATAATAGGGAGGCAGATATAATTGCTGTTGCAGGTGTTGAGGTGCCAGTGATGGGAGATGAGAATGAGAGAGAGATTACAATAGATGAAGTGAGGAGAGCACTAGATGAAACGAGAGTAGGAAAAGCATCTGGTATAGATGGTGTGCGAGCTGAGATGTTGAAAAAAGGGGGTGTGACTGTACTTGAATGGTTGGTGAAATTGTTTAATATGTGTTTTTTGTTGTCAATGGTACCAGTAGATTGGGTTTGTGCATGTATTGTACCACTATATAAGGTAAGGGAGATGTGCATGAGTATTGTAATTCAAGAGGTATTAGTTTGTTGAGTGTAGTTGGACAAGTGTATGGTAGAGTAATGACTAATAGGATTAAGGATAAAACAGAGAATGCAATCTTAGAAGTACAGGGTGGTTTTAGAAGAGGTAGGGGTTGTATGAATCAGATTTTTACAGTTAGGCAGATATGCGAGAAATATTTAGCAAAAGGTAAGGAGATGTATGTTGCGTTTATGGATCTGGAGAAAGCGTATGATAGAGTTGATAGGGAAGCAATGTGGAATGTGATGAGGTTATATGGAGTTGGTGGAAGGTTGTTGCAAGCAGTGAAAAGTTTCTACAAAGGTAGTAAAGCAAGTGTTAGAATAGGAAATGAAGTAAGTGATTGGTTTTCGGTGAGAGTGGGGCTGAGACAGGGATGTGTGATGTCGCCGTGGTTGTTTAACTTGTATGTTGATGGAGTGATGAGAGAGGTGAATGCTCGAGGGCTTGGAAGAGGATTAAAAGTGGTAGACGAGAATGACCATGAATGGGAGGTTGTTTTTTTGCGGATGATACTGTACTGGTTGCAGACACAGAATAGAGGCTTGACCGACTAGTGACAGAATTTGGAAGGGTGTGTGAGAGAAGGAAGTTGAGAGTTAATGTGGGTAAGAGTAAGGTTATGAGATGTACGAGAAGGGATGGTGGTGCAAGGTTGAATGTCATGTTGAATGGAGAGTTACTTGAGGAGGTGGATCAGTTTAAGTACTTGGGGTCTGTTGTTGCAGCAAATGGTGGAGTGGAAGCAGATGTACGTCAGAGAGTGAATGAAGGTTGCAAAGTGTTGGGGGCAGTTAAGGGAGTAGTAAAAAATAGAGGGTTGGGCATGAATGTAAAGAGAGTTCTATATGAGAAAGTGATTGTACCAACTGTAATGTATGGATTGGAGTTGTGGGGAATGAAAGTGACAGAGAGACAGAAATTGAATGTTTTTGAGATGAAGTGTCTAAGGAGTATGGCTGGTGTATCTCGAGTAGATAGGGTTAGGAACGAAGTGGTGAGGGTGAGAACGGGTGTAAGAAATGAGTTAGTGGCTAGAGTGGATATGAATGTGTTGAGGTGGTTTGGCCATGTTGAGAGAATGGAAAATGGCTGTCTGCTAAAGAAGGTGATGAATGCAAGAGTTGATGGGAGAAGTACAAGGGGAAGGCCAAGGTTTGGGTGGATGGATGGAGTGAAGAAAGCTCTGGGTGATAGGAGGATAGATGTGAGAGAGGCAAGAGAGCGTGCTAGAAATAGGAATGAATGGCGAGCGATTGTGACGCAGTTCCGGTAGGCCGTGCTGCTTCCTCCAGTGCCTTAGATGACCGCAGAGGTAACAGCAGTAGGGGATTCAGCATTATGAAGCTTCATCTGTGGTGGATAACGGGGGAGGGTGGGCTGCGGCACCCTAGCAGTACCAGCCAAACTGGGTTGAGTCCCTTTTCAGGCTGGGAGGAACGTAGAGAGTAGAGGTCCCCTTTTTGTTTTGTTTCATATGTTGATGTCGGCTATCCCCCAAAATTAGGGGAAGTGCCTTGGTATATGTATGTATAATGTACAATTACAAATACCTCCGGAAGTTATGAAAAAACAGGAAAAGGTTTATCTGAAACTACAGTAATAAAAAAAATACAGTTGATAACGACGTATGTCAAGTTTACGACAGTATAATATTAGCTAAGATATAAATATTCACATAATCAAAAAGATAAAAAATAAATCCTAGAATAATTAGCAGTAGAAACTTAATTGTAAATTAATACCAGAACACGTATCATAAAAAAAGATATAAATGGACCAAGGAATCAAATATAATAATTTTCAGCAACAGGCAAAATAACACTTTCTCGTGTGAACAGAATTTTGGAATGTATTTTCTCAATTTGTAGAACAACATTTTGGAAGCCTTTCCTTAGTGTTATACCGATCTTACAAATCTATCATTTATAAAGGAAGTAATAATTTATACACTGGATGTCAGTGGATGGCCTGAGTATAAAGTTGGTCTAGTCTAGACCGTCCTAGAGAAGTTGTTTCACGGTTTATTAATGGGATTGAGTTTGTTGTGTTTTTGGGGATTATTATTATTATTATTATTATTATTATTATTATTATTATTATTAGAAAAACTACAACCCTAGTTGGAAACGCAAGCAACTATAAGCGCAAAGGCTCCAACAGCCCAGTGAGGAAGAAAATAAGAAAACAGATAGAATAGTGTTCCTGAGTGTGCCCTCAAGCAAGAAAAATCTACCACAAGACAATGAGAGGCCATGATACGAAGGATATGGCGCTATCCATGACTAGAAAACAATGGTGGATTGAAATTATGATTATGAGACATAGTCCGGAGCAGGGGCTTGCAATGCCATTTAGCACCAAAATGTAACTATGGAAAACTATGCAGTTGCACGAGAGTAAAAGTTAAAAGACACCAAAGAGGAACATGGAAGAAAAGACACAGGAATGGAGGTGAAGTAGAATGATATAAAGCAAGTGAAGCGATAATAAGGCCATTAAGCAACACCCTTGTGGCCTATGGCAAGCAGTGAGTGTTAATTGATATAGTTTGTTTAGTTCATCACCAATATGTCGGTTAATCTTTTGTATTTTTTTTTTTTAACTTTCCTGTCCTATATAGATGTTGTTTTTCAGAGACGTGACAACAGATTGTGTCAACTGCAAAAATCAGTTTGACAGCATACCCATTGCGTCATGGATGCCAACATTGTTGAATAAATGTTACCATAATGGCATGGTCAGCTGTAATGAGGTAAAACCCAAGTTAACGGATATTGTAATTAAAATCTTCCCTTTTTTAGGTGTAAACATTGCTAAATCTCATATTCTGAAATAACTGGAAACTTACAAGATAACCTGACAGATATAATTAACTGCATATTCCTGAAGTGAACATTTAGTAGAGATTTTTTTAAACATTTATCACACTTGGCAGCCAATTCTTTATGACACCTGTCACCCCTAGGAGTGAAAGGTTGGTGACTGGGGAGCTTTTACTAAGAGGGTGGAGGGAGGGGGGCCGCATCTCTCACCTCATGATATAGAAGTCAATGATGGACGAGTTCTCACATCCGAGATGTAAGCAGTAGGGATGAGATGAGGTGAAAAGGAATCCCTTACATCCATGATGTATTACGTGATAATGGGATAGTTCTCATCCCCATTATTCAAGGAGGATGGGGGGGGGGGGGGGGGCAAACCTCACCCACGTGATGTTAGCTAACAGTGGGGAGATATCTCACCCAGGGAGAGGAGCCGTAAAACATCTATAATCTTTCTTGGAGGATTGGAACGTCGGGTTTGCTTATTTGATTTAATGTTTCCCGAAATGGAAGGTCGCTTCTTTCCCCCCACAGACATCTTATGAACGAAGCAGCAAGCAGAGCAAAACAATATAATTACCAGAGATTTAGATTTTTCGTGTCTTGAACACTAGCAATGGAATGAAAACTAATGCGTCTTCTCCTCGCTCTTCGTGAAAGGATCCTCTCTGTTTTGTTTCGGTTAATTTTATTTTAAAGATAAGTGTTTGGATTTTTCGTCCAACGGTAATTTTTATTCATTACGTGTTGCTTTATCGTTATCCACACTTAGTAATAATCTATTTTCATTTCAACTGTTCTGTACTAAAATATATTCATCATATTATTAACAATACAAGTATCTTAAATTTCTGTTCATTTATATATATAAACATCGAATGCATGCAGTATAAATCCTATTATTTTTTTATTGAATAATTTGTTTGTGTTTTATAATTTATATCACCCTTCAGAAAATAGTTTTTCTCATCACAAATTCTTCGTTTTGTTAAACAGAAATTTATTACATTTGTTACTTATCAATTTTGCAACGAATTTTTGTTTAATGCATTTCGTTCTGTAGCTTATAATTAGGTTTTACCTTTTACTATTGGATCTCTCTCTCTCTCTCTCTCTCTCTCTCTCTCTCTCTCTCTCTCTCTCTCTCTCTCTCAATAACATTTATCATTTCCTCCCATTTGACAACTCTTTCTCCTCCAGTGCAATGGTGAGGAATCGCTAAGTATTTTTCATTCCAGTAATTGGTTCTTCCAGAGAACGAGAAACAACTTTTGTTCTCTACGGAGAGGTTGAACTTCGCCTTCAAAAGCACTAATAAAATCTGAGGAAACAATAAGCCTCTTATCTCCAAGGACAGTCCTGAAAGAGTATCACTTTATCAATTGGAATAGCACCAGTCTTATGCATAAAGTTTTGTGAATTAATGTGTATATTTTTTTTTTCCTTTTAAACATCTATATTAAAATAACAATCATTTAGTCTCTCCGTTACGCCTTTCGTGTATATCAAGATATTTTGGTTACTCTGAAGGATTTTTGTACAAAGAAACCATCTTTAATCCAACAATACCTGATGGCTGGTTCAAAGTGTATACAGATTTTAAGATTCCAACTCATGATTGATAAAATTAATTAATTTCTACGCCGTGTTACAAGCGTTCCAAGGATATGTGCGCAAAACAGTATAATACAGTCGGCACTGTCCTTTATATGACGAATCAAAGCAGTAAAAATCGTAAGTAAAAATAAAACATTCAATCAAACATTTACTTAAGGGTCAGGGTAATTAAGTACTGATCATGAGACGTCATTTCTTATCCGTTCATTTTCAAAGAAAGACATAAAAAAAGAATGATAATAATAATTTTAATATCAGATGTTGAAGTTTCTATAGCAGCAGGAATAACAAATATTTCTTATCAATTCTCAAAACCGGTGGAAAAATAATTCTTTATTTGTTTGCAGATATTCTTAAATAGTAAGACAAGTCTGTAGTTCAAACGACATTCATTTATTTATTTCTCAAACGTTGATTTGTTTATAAAGATTAATCTTCTCTTTGAGCTTCAGGGAGCAATTTCTTTTATTTTAGTATAAAAAAAAGAAAAAAAAAATGATTTATATTCTCAAAACTATAACTTGCCAGCTATTGTGCGAGGAATCATTTAATTATATTTTTTTCTTACAATATTAAAAGGATTCACATTTAATTATTTTACAACCTTCCATATTCGTTGTAAAGTCTTTCATTTTTATCATTAATGCAATATACTTTAGCACGTGTTTATGCTCAACTCTTTTGATAATTTCTCATTTCATGCAAGAAGAGACGTCTAAGTGAAATGGAAACTTTTAATTCAGACATGAGTAAAATACATTCCACAGTTACTTAAATAAGAATTTCGCAAAGAATAATAAATAATTTTATTCATATATTTAGAAAAACCTCTCTTCATTGCAATCCTTATCGTAGAGGAGTAATTATAAAGCCAAGTTCAAAGAAAAATAGCAAAGAAAGAAGGTAAAATTGTAATGTATGAAAGAAATTAAACTAAAATAATACATTATTAGAATGTGAAGCTTCCTCCCCACCACAACCAAAACGAATATTGCATTAAGTAAATATGCAAATAAAGAATGGGTTAAATAAAAAGATCGACATTTGTTTCTTAGTAGCATAAACTACGAAGCAAAATGCGCTGGAACAACATCAAAAAATTCCAAAAAAGAACTTTGGATTTTCACGGGAGACTCAAGTAAGTCTTGAAAAATCTTTGGCATAACTGAAACAAAGGAACTAATATACATCATCATCAACAACTATCAAAAGAAAGATCTTGGCTTCGGTCTCTTTTCTTTACCAGTTTCCAACAGCTTTTTAGGAAAATATTTACCATTCTTCTCGCAGCACAAAAGCCTTTTTACCTTTCTTACACCACATTTTGCCAGGGCGTCTTCATTTGACCTGGCTTTAGTCTGCACATGAAAATAGAAGACGCTGGAGAACAATGTATGAGGTCACTTTCAACCTTTCGGCTTCATGCAAATTCTTCACAAAGATAAACACTTCCTTCTGAAACTATGCTTTGTCTCACATGTTAGACACCCAGATATACATGAATTGATGACTGTAGCAAGCGCTGTTTTCACATTTGATGAATTAAATCAATTGATAAGTCAACTCAAATGATCATGAATATAAGATATTTGATTTCATATTAACAATGGCATATTAGGAATGTGACGGCACAATCTATGTTCAAGAAAGGAGTTTAACCCAAACGTAATAATTGTAAGGTCAAGGTCACGCACACGGTAATGATAATCAATTTCTGGCTTCAGAAATATGTGTTTAGTTATCTAAACTCATTTTTTTACGATATAAAAAAAATCTTTCCATGGAAAATTAAGAAGCGACAGTTTTAACGAGGATAAGGTCACCATAGCATCTCCTGGTTGATAAGAGAGTATATTGGAGTTTATTGGAGGGAACTTTATACAGCATCTTCCAAAATAAGACAAACGCAAAAGTAAGACAGACAGACCGATTGGTTAAAAGGCTAGCCATCGAATGGGCAAATGAAAGGTCTATAAATATAGCATATAGATCATGAGCAGATGGACTGGTGGATTATCGAATGGCTGGAAGAATCGCGCATGACAAATATGGAATGGTTGTCATATAAACATAGAAAAATATAAATAATTGACACAGTAAACATGCAAAAAAAAAAAAAAAAAAAAAAAAAAAAACTCTTCGCCCATCCTGAATATTTCAAAGCCTTTAAAAAAAGAAATGAAAATAGAACGAAATAAAACCAGAAGGAAAAAGTTCTTCAGGGGAAGAACCTCGAGAAAAGAAAACAACTTTAACCTCAGCGCTTATTCTATTCCTCACTGTTCATTCACCGGAAAATCCAACCTCGTGTCTATTATATGTTTAGCTCTGCTTGCAGTCGTTTTTGCAACAGGGCTTTGGAGGAGAAGTGACCTTTCCCGGAAGGAAGCAAACAGGCAATAAAAATAAATAAATACAAAAGCGTTTGTATCTACTCTACGAGGGAAGGGGAATTATATCTCTGGCGATTTTTTCTTTCTCCCCTCTATTCCTCCAGTTGGGTCTAACTCCAAGCTATATTTTTGAATAAGGAAGGGGGGGGGGGGGTTAATAAGGGGAGTAATAAGCAAATATAAGTCAATATTTTTTTTTAAAGGGAATTTATTCAGTTCTCGTTCACATGTGTTAATTTGAAAATTGCCTTTTGTGGAATATACTAAAAGAAATTTAGTGCTCCTGCAAACAGTGCAGTCACATATATCACGTACCAGTTAATGCAGGTATATTAGCAAAATTAGTGTTCTACCAGTTATAGACACGTGTAAAACAATCATCAGGTTGCAAAATAACATGGAATGTGCTTTCATTTGGATACTTATGAATATACAAAACAGTAATTTGAAAGTATCCAAATGTTACAATTACAGTTACGTTTTTGGTCAACTCGAGGAAGCTTGTGCATGTTAGGAAACCATTAAATCACTCTGTCATTATTAATTAGGTCAATTTAGTACTCTTCTTTTACTTCACAAAGCTCAATTTAATCAACAACGAACGCTGAAAATTAAAGTAACAATAAGAATGAAAAATTCTGACCGTCAAGCGTTTTGGCCTACAATGTATTGTCAAACCTCATCCCAGATTTCCTCCCAGAAGAGAATATGAAAATGGTTGCATATTGTTTTCTGGCAAAGGCTTAAAGACATTACCCGCTGAGAAAGCGCATTCTATTTTCACCTCTAGAATTATGTCTTGAAAAGGAAAGCACCTTTGTAAATGTTGTGAGGAAAGGTAAAAGAGGCTTCTATGTTGCACTCCATTGGAAAATATTTTCGAGAATAATCCTGGAAAAGGAAAAAGAAATGAGAGAGAAGGAAAGGAAAAAGAAAAGAGGTAGGAAAGGAAAAGAGCGAAATTTTATTCTTGTTGGTTGTTGATGATGATAGACATTGGATTCTTTGTTCAGCTTTACAAAAAAGTTCATCCACAGCTAAACGAAAACTAACCTTAGTATAAATGTATAAATGACTGGCCTTATGTCTGGACAATGTCATGTCTTTGGACCCCGTAGTCTTTCAGGAAAAACTCTTCCTCAGCATTATGTTATATAAATCTTACAAATATTTAGGAAAAAAAAGGACCTGCCCTAACTTCGCCCTGAGATGGAAAACCCGTAACAAGATTTTAGCCAAGTCTTTTCAGCTGAACTTCATACCTGTGATAGGCAAATGATATAAGTGACTTTGGGTTTCTTATCAATTTGATGAAATTTTTAATATTAGTTAAAATGTGGTAATGATTTGCGATAATTTTTATTTTCTTGTATGAGTTGCATATCTAAGTTTGACGTTAAAAAATTATTGAACACATTGAAATTTAGTATTGGTATATATTTATGATTATATAATATACTTACTGAACTATAAATTTTGCATCAATATTTGAATATCAGTGATATTACTCAGTAACAGATATAACGGTACTTTATTTAGCAATGAAAACGGTAAAAATCAAAACTATCAGAATCTACGCTAAACTATATCCTGCTATATTTTAGAAAGTTATGTCATTTCGATATCTGAATTAAACTAATTTCACTCAGGCTATATACTGATTACTTGCATGGTTTCAAATACAGCAGAGGGTTCTCTATTGGTAGAACTAAACATTCCAATGAAATAAACCGGTGGGATTGTCTAATAAAATAAAAATTAAATCCCAAGTACAGGCGTATTGCCTTCAATTCTACTAGATTTATCTCTAAAATTTATTTCTGAAATAATGCAAAAACCTGTATTTTACAAGTTAACGCAACAGGCAAAATTAATAGCAAATTCCTGAAGCAAAATCTAGATTTTTTCAACAGTGATCCCACAAATATGGACGGAAAATTCTCGATGGCCCCTATCACCCCTATGAGTAGAGGTGGTAATTGGAGTACTCTTGGCATTATTCAATATGGAAGTAAATAAGAGTACAACTCTCATCCCCATGATATAGGTGGCGATGAAGGATGAACTCTTACCTGCGCGATGTAAGATGATTGAGGAGGGTGGGGTGGGGGTGGGGTTTGAACTCCATAATGTAAAAGGTGGTGATGTAAGAATTCTCACTCCTGTTATGTAAAGTAGTAAAGGAGAATGATCTCTCACACGCAAGATATAATATGTGGTAATGTGAGAGCTCTCACTCCCATTATCTGAGGAGGTGGAAGAGATAAGTTTCACACCCGTGATGGGAGGTGGCAGAGGGGAGACTCGCCCCCGAGATCGTTCTTGTAGGATTGGAACGTCAAGTTTACTTATTTGATCTAATGTTTTCCGATATGGAAGGTCGACTCTTTCCCCAACAGACATCTTGTGAACAAGGCAGCAGGCGTACCTAAACATAATCACCAGAGATTTGGCTTTTCCGCCTCTTGAACACTAGCAATGGAATACGAGCTAAGGCTAAAGCATTCCCATGCCTATGCTTTATAAAAGAATCTTATTTCTTTTGTTTTATTCACTTCATTCTTTTCGGCCAACCGAAGATATTGTATTCTTGAAATATATTGCTATAATATCATCGGAATTCGATAATAATTTACATTTATAGATATAATTTCATACTAAAATTATGTTTATTCTATAGTTAATACAGGAAAACCTTAGATTGATTTTACCACATATGAATAAATTACCAACGAATGCAGCAAAAAATTTTACTATGTTATTTCCTTCAATCTTTCCTTGAGATCTATTCCATTATTTGGTAAACGGATTTTTTTTTCTTATGTATTTTTCATCATAAAATCGTCGAAATTTTAAATAGAAATTATCATATTTTTATTTCAAATTTTCATCGACTTTTTTGCTGATTAAAACTCTCGTTCTTTTGCCTATATTTAACAATTGTCTCACATTATTCGCTCTCTCTCTCTCTCTCTCTCTCTCTCTCTCTCTCTCTCTCTCTCTCTCTCTCAATATAATTTATTCTTTCCTACCATTTGCAGCATGTTTCTCCTCTAGTAGTGAGGAAACATTCAATAATTTTCATTCCAGGAATTGTGTATCCCAGAAAATCCAGAACCGCTTTTGTTCTCTAAGGAGAGTTTGAGCTTCGCCTTGAAAAAACACTAATCACAGTTGGGGAAACAATGAGCCTCTTATCTAATAAGGATAGTTCTAAAGGTGTATCCCATCAACAATTGTAAGGGTACCGTCATATGCAATCCAAAGTTTTTTAGAATAGAGTAGGTATTTTTTTTTCTGTAACTATAATGGCTCTATTTCGCCGGAGAGAATCATGCTTTCTCCTCGGTGAAGACATTTTTGTAATTTTAGAAATTATTCTGTGAAGTAATGTTGCTCTGAACGAATTTTCAGCTGAGGAGAGACATTTTTAATCCAACATTACCTGAAGGATATTTCAATGTCTCTAACAGTTTTTTGAAGCCACTCCATACTCAAAAAATATGAATATTTCTACAGTGTGTTATCAGTCAACCAACAATATGTGCACAAAATAGTTGAAAGAGATTCAGTTCTTGAACTTTTATGGCGATTCAAAGCAGTTTCCCCAAAACCGTCAGAAAAATTCAAATATTTCCTTTCGGATCAATCTAAACAAATACTCACCAAAAGACGTTATTCCTTTTCCTAGTCGAATTTAGCGAAACATGGACAACCCCCTAAAAATAATAAATCTTGGTATGAAATGACGTCTCTAACGCAGTTGGAATAACAAATATTTTTTTATGATTTTTCAAGGACGGAAGAATACAAACTCTTTATTTACATGGGGACCATTTTAAAAAGAAATACAGGTTTGTAGTTAAAACGTCATATTTGATATATTTCACAAACTTTGTATTTAACCAATTCTTTGAGATCCAGTGAGCAGTTTCTTCTTATTTTTGCACATGAATATTATTATTTTTTCTCCAAATATCGTAGGGATTAAGATTTAATCTATTTTTTCTTATTCTCCTATATTCGTTGGTTTACTTCTATTTTTCTCTTGAATAGCATTTTCTTTCACCTATCTATAATTGACTCTTTGGAAGTTCACCTTCTCATCCTACAAAAGAAGTTTAAAAAAAAAAATGGCAATTCTAATTCTGAGTCTGACGAATTCAGATTTAAAGGGAAGAAAAATACATAATGTTCTTCCACAAAAAATCTCATTATCTTATTTATGATTAAAAAAATTTTTCGTTAATTCAATCGATATCGTAGAGAGATTAAAACGAAGCTAACTCCCAATAAAAATAAAAAAAAAATTGCTATGAAAGAATGTAACATTGTCATTAAGGTGTAAAAGGTGTAAACATCAAAATAATTCAGTTATAAGAATGTGGAATTTTACCAACCAAACCCTACCAAAAACGAACACCACCGCCGATATTGCTTTTAAAATAAATAAATATAGATATATAAAGCAAGCGTTAAATACAGTGTGTGACGTGAGTACATTCTTAGTATAAACAATGGGAAAAATGCAGATGAACAATATCAAGAAATGCAACAAAAGAACTTTGGGTTTTTATGGGGGCTCAAGCAAGTGTTGAAAAATCTTTGGCATAACTGAAACAAAGGAACTAATGTCCATCATCATCAACCACCATCATGAGAAAGATCTTGGCCTCGCTCTCTTTTCTTTTCTTTTCTTTTCCAGTTTCCAAAAGCTTTTTGGGGAAAATATTTACCATTCTTCTCCGTGCACAGAAGCCTTTTATCATTCTAAAACCACATTTTAACACGGCGTTTTCGTTTGACCTGGCTTTAGTCTGAACTCGGAAATAAAAGATGCCTCCCTCTTGGTAAATGTCTTTGAACCTCCGCTGAATAAACAGTGTCACTTTCATGCTCTCGGCTTCAGACAAATCCATAACATAGATAAACATTTACTTGTAAAACTAAGTTTTGTATCATATCAATATATGTATTCAGAATAACTGAACACACACAGATAACCATAAGAAGCTCAGTTCTACCTTTAGATGTATTAAAAGGATTATTTGTATTACGGCATGACAAACTCATCAGAGGCTGATAATGGTTCAAGATAGAGAGGGAAATTCAAAGAATTCTACATTCTGAGAGCATCTTTCAAGAACGAGTAATCAAATCAGTTGACAAACTACTTTCGAATTTCCAGTCGGTATCAGCTAGATTGAGAAAAGATAGTTGAAGTTGCAAATACCGTGGAAGCCCCTAAGATCAGTAACAGAAGTAATGTATATAAGACGCGAGGAAATGAATTGTCTGTATTAGTAAGACCCGATTCATTCATAATTGGGAACTTCCTCGCAAGTAAGAGTACTATAGCTACAGCTACAGTATAGGGGGATGGGATAGATGGGGCAGGGGAGGGTGAATTAGGATTTTGGAAGGATTGGAGGGAAGGTGTTAAAATGAAGTACAGTGGGAGGTGAAAAGATTGGGGCAGACCTAATAGCTCTTTTTTATTGGTTTATTGTGTCAACATCTTGCCTTTTGCAATACTAGAAGGTGATTTTTGTTGACAGCCTCCAAGGTACTTGTGCTTTTATGATTATTCCTTTTATAGGGTGTGTATTTATTTATGTTTATTTACCTTCCTTTAATACTCTGGATTTACTTCGTCCTTCACAATGAATGGGGCTATCATTTTCCACCAGGAATGGTCGTTTTAGGTGCCTGTAATTTCCTCACTTGTCGCAAGTTCTGGTTAAATGTTTTTGAATCTTTCTTAGGCTTGTGTGGCACTTCTGTGATACCTAATATTAACTGATTCAAGATTGCATATATTATGGAGCGTTTCGTTTTCTTAATTATTGTTGTTGTTATTTCCAAACATTATATTTATTAGTATTTTGATTATAATTATGGTTTTGATTAGGGACATGAATGTTTCTTAAGTTTCAATTTTGGAATTTTTGTAGGGCTGTCATCTTTGATTGGGCCATTGTGAATGCCAGTGCTATTGGATGTTCAAATTGAGGTCTTATCAGGCTTTTATAGAGTTTCATTCTAATGTTTATATCCAATAGTTTCAATTGTTTTAATCCCACTTTTCTGTGATTTGCCTGTTGGAGTTCTTGTTTAATTTAAGAGTAATACTCGTCTCAAACCTATCTAAACTGGCTCTTAAAACATGACATACCCAAACCAGAGCTAGAAATTATTCAGATTCTTTGCAGTATTTTTAGCTGGACCTAAAAGTTGATCCATCTAAGACTGGTACATATATTTTTAAGGTATGTATATTGATAAGTAACAGGAATTTAATTCCAAAATAAACAAATACCACTCAGAGGGGGGGGGGGAGGGTTGAAAGTAGGTATAAGGGGAAACAGATAAATAACCAATTTTCTTCTATAAATAAAATCAAACGGGATGAAAAGAATTTAATAAAGACCGTCTAAAGTTACATGGAAATGAATCATCTATGAACCATGATGAGTTCAATAATAAGAATATGACAGAAGAAAGAGAATGGTACTTGAAGGTCATCAAATATAATCGGTAAGAGATTGGACATATCGCTGGGACCTACTACATAAAATACAATTGTCTGTTAAGAAGCACTAATAAAATCTGAGGAAACAATAGGCCTCTTATCTTATAAGGACAGTCCTGAAGGAGTATCACTTTACCAGTTGGAATGGCACCTATTTTATGCATAAAGTTTTGGGAATTAATGTGAATGTTTTTATTTTCGTTTTTAGCATCATGTGCATTAAAACTATGTTGGTGATTTTGCTTGAACCTCTTCCTTTTATTTAAGTAACGGCTATGTAGTCTCTCAATTACGCCTTACGTGTATATCAAGATATTTGGTTACTCTGAATGATTTTTGTACATGGGAGCAATCTTTAATCCAACAATACCTGATGGTTAGTTCAAGGTGTCTACTTATTTTTCGAGGCCACCTTATGATGAATAAATTTAATTAATTTCTACGCCGTTTTTATTGCCGAATTGAAGCAGTTTCCGCAAAATTGTCAGTAAAAAAATAAACATTTAATCAAAAATTTTCTTATGGGTCAGCGTAAATAAGTACTGATCATGAGACTTTATTTCTCATCCGGTCGAAATTTTCAAAGGACATCCAAAAAATTAATAATTTTAATATCAGATGTTGAAGTTTTTAACGCAGTAGGAATAATGAATATTTCTTATCAATTCTCAAAACCGAATGAAAAAAAAAATTGTTTATTTGCATAGAGATATTTTCAAAAAGTAAAACAAGTCTGTAATTCAAACGACATTCATTCATTCATTTCTCAAACGATGATTTGTTTATTGTGATTGACCTTCTCCTTGATTTCCAGGAAGCAATTTCTTTTTATTTCAGTATAAAAAAGCGAAAAAAATAATTCAGATTTTCAAAACTATAACTAACAAGCTATTGTTCAGTGAAACATTTAATACTATTTTTTTCTGGCAATATTAAACGGATTATAATTTAATTATTTTCACATGATTCGATATTCATTGTAACTTCTTTCATTTTTATCATTAATGGAATATACTTTCGCACGTGTTTATGCTCAACTCTTTTGATAGTTTCTCATTTCATGCAAAAAGAGACGTCTAAGTGAAATCGAAACTTTTAATTCAGACATGAGTAAAATATATTAAACAGTTACTTAAATAAGAACTTCGCAAAGAATATTAAATAATTTTATTCATATATTTAGAAATAACTCTCATCATTGCAATCCTTATCGTAGAGGAGTAATTATAAGGCCAAGTTCAAAGAAAAATAGCAAAGAAAGAAGGTAAAGTTGTAATCTATGAAAGAAATAAAACTAAAATAATACATTATTAGAATGTGAATCTTCCTCCCCACCACAACAAAAACGAATATTGCATTAAATAAAAATGTTAAATAAAAAGATCGACATTTGTTTCTTAGTAGCATAAACTACGAAAGCAAAATGCGCTGGAACAATTTCAAGAAATTCCAAAAAAGAACTTTGGATTTTCACGGGAGACTCAAGTAAGTCTTGAAAAATCTTTGGCATAACTGAAAAAGAGGAACTAATATCCATCATTATCAACAACCATCAAGAGAAAGATCTCGGCCTCCCTCTCTTTTCTTTTCCAGTTTCCAACAGCTTTTTTGGAAAATATTTACCATTCTTCTCACAGCACAAAAGCCTTTTACCATTCTTACACCATATTTTGCCAGGGCGTCTTCATTTTGACCTGGCTTTATTCTCCACATGAAAATAGAAGACGCTGGAGATCAATGTATGAGGTCACTTTCAAGCTTTCGGCTTCATGCAAATTCTTCACAAAGATAAACACTTCCTTCTAAAACTATGCTTTGTCTCACATGTTAGACACCCAGATATACATAAATTGATGACTGTAGCAAGCACTGTTTTCCCATTTGATGAATTAAATCAATTGATAAGTCAACTCAAACGATTATAAATATGAGATATTTGATTTCATATAAACAATGGCATATTAGGAATGTAACGACACAATCTATGTTCAAGAAAGGAGTTCAACCAAAACGTAATAATTGTAAGGTCAAGGTCACGGAGGCGGTAATGATAATTTCTGGCTTCAGATATATGTCTTTAGTTATCTAAACTCATTTTTTCACGATAAAAAAAAAATCTTTCCATGGAAAATTAAGAAGCGACAGTTTTAACGAGGATAAGGTTACCATAGCATCTCATGGTTGATAAGAGAGTATATAGGAGTTTATTGTAGGGAACTTTATACAGCATCTTCCAAAATAAGACAAACGCACAAATTAGACAGACAGACCGATTAGTTAAAAGACTAGCCATCGAATGGGCAAATGATAGGTCTATAATTATAGAATATAGATCATGAGCAGATGGACTGGTGGATTATCGAATGGCTGGAAGAATCGCACATGACAAATGTTGAATGGTTGTCATATAAACATAGAAGAAGAATATAAATAATTGACACAGTAAACAAAAAAAAAAAAAAAAAAAATATTCGTCCATCCTGAATATTTCAAAGCCTTTCAACAAAAAGCAATGAAAATCTAACGAAATAAAACCAGCAGGAAAAAGTTCTTCAGGGGAAGAACCTCGAGAAAAGAAGAGAACTTTAACCTCAGCGCTTATTCTATTCCTCACTGTTCACTAACCGTAAAATCCAACCTCCTGACTATTAAATTGTTTAGCTCTGCTTGCAGTCGAGTTTGCAACATAGCTGTGGAGGAAAAGTGACCTCTCCCTGAAGGAAGCAAACAGGCAATAAAAGTAAATAGATACAAAAACGTTTGTGTACCAACCGTGTTTCACACAATTGTACATAATTCCTTTTGTATATATTATGCTTGTATCTTCGCTCCTCCCTCGCACTAAAACGAACATGAAAATTCCTGTCTGGTTTTTCCTCTGTGATATTGTCTGTCTTGTGAACTTGTCATGTCCTGTTGCCTTGAGGTTTTGTATATAAGGAGAGTGTTCCACAACAATATAACTCAGTCGTTTCCAACCTGCCTTTGATTTCACAACTCCTCTCTCGGCCTGTCACATTTGTATCTACAAGGAAATGGGAATTAGATCTCTGGCGATTTTTGCTTACTCCCCTCTATTCCTCCAGTTGGGTCTCATTCCAAGCTATATTTTTGAATAAGGAAAGGGGGGGGGGGGGGTGGTAATAAGTAAATATGAGTCGATATTTTTTTTTTAAAGGGAATTTATTCAGTTCTCGTTCGCATGTGTTCACTGGAAAATTGCATTTTGTAGAATATACTGAAAGAAAATTAATGCTCCTGCAATCTGTGCAGTCACATGTATCATGTATGAGTTTATGCAATTAAATTTGCAAAATTAGTGTTCTAAAAGTTATATACTCGTGTAAAACAATCATCAGGTTACAAAATAACATGCAATGTGCTTTCATTTTGATACTCATGAATATACAAAACAGTAACGTGAAAGTATCTAAATATTACATTTACAGTTACGTTTTTGGCCAACTCAAGGAGTCTTGTGCATGTTAGGAAACATTACATCTCTCTGGCATTATAAATTATGTAAATTTAGTACTCTTCATTTACTTCACAAGGCTCAAGTTCAGGCAACAACGAACGCTGAAAATGAAAGTCTGACCGTCAAGCGTTTCGGCCTACAATGTATTGTCAAACCTCGGCCCGGATTTTCTCCCACAAGAGAATATGAAAATGGTTATATAAATTGTTTTCCAGCGAAGGCTTAAAGACATTACCCACTGAGAAAGCGCATTCCATTTCCACCTCCAGAATTATATCTTAAAAAAGGAAAGAACCATTGTAAATGCTATGAGGGAAGTGGAAAGAGGCTTTTGTGTTGTGCTCCACTGGAAAATATTTTCCAGAATAATACTGGAAAACGGAAAAAGAAATGAGAGAGAAGGAAAGGAAAAAGAAAAGAGATAGGAAAGGAAAACAGCGAAATTTTACTCTTTTTGGTTGTTGATGATGATAGGCATTGGATTCTTTGTTCCAGCTTTAAAAAAACTTTCATCCACTGCTAAACGAGTAGTATTAGTATAAATGGCTGAGCTTATGTCAGAAAAATTTCGTCTCTTTGGACCTAGTAGTCTTTCATAAAAAACTCGATTTCTTCTTCAGCATTTTTTGCTGATTATTATAGAATATTTCAGGTACCTCACCCTTGTCTTTTTACTATCACTTATTTAATGCTAGGTTTCTATTCGGTGTTCTGATGATATAAATCTTACAAATATTTGGGAAATTGTACCTTCAAATTGGCACTGGCCTAACTTTGCCTTAAGATGGAAAGACTGTAGCAAGATTTTAGCCAAATCTTACGGATATTTATCAGAACTTTACCTGTGATTGGCAACTTTTATAAGTGACATTGGGTTTCTTATCAATTTGCTGAAATTTTTCATTTTAATTAAAATGGGGTAAAGATTTGCGAAGTGATACCTCTACATACGATCTTAATTCGTTCCAGAAACTGCTTCGTATGTTAAAACAATCGTATGTTGGAGCAAATATTCCTATAAGAATACACTGTAATTTGTATAATTCGTTCCACACCACAAAAACCTATATTAATTCTTTAATAAATTACTACATATAATTACACATAACAATAACATAACTACATAATATGAAAGAAGCATGTAAAAAAGATGATTATAAAGAAATAATAAATGAAATATGTGTTTTATTGTCACTCTACCTTAGAGACAGGCCAACGCAGGTGTAGGATTTGCTACGCCAGGAGGAGACGGATGATCGGCGAGAAGGTAGACATGGTGTTAACATGTTCTTTAAATAAATACTCTCTCTCTCTCTCTCTCTCTCTCTCTCTCTCTCTCTCTCTCTCTCTCTCTCTAGTTCTTCTTCACTGTTAGTGTTAGAGACGTCTATTAATTTTTTTCTGAGAGAGAGAGAGAGAGAGATTAAACAAAAATGTGTTGTGTACATATGATTTTTAACAGCGTCAACGAGTTGAAAGACAGTTAAATGTAACTAAAAAAAAACAATATCAGCGAATCTGAATTCCTTTATTATCTAAAACAAATATTGATACAAACACACTCGTGTGCGTATGCGCAAACACACACACACGCAGGAGGAGACACGATCGGCGAGGAGGTAGAGATGGTCACTGCGATAACATACCGTAACTTACACTACGGAAACTTTAATCTAACTTACCTTATTTATTTTTCTTTATTTTTATATTTCATATTTTTTACATTTTTTTTTCTTTTGATCTTAATTTTCATCACTTGCAGTGACGAGTTACGGTATTTTATCGTAGTCACCATCTCTACCTCCTCCCTGACCGTCTGTCTCTTACTGCGTAGCAATTCTTTCACCTGTGTGTGTGTGTTTGTGCATACGCACACGAGTGTGTTTGTATCAATATTTGTTTTAGTTAAAAAGGAATTCAGATTAGCTGTTATTACTTTCTTAGTTACATTTAATTGTTTTTCAACTCGTTGACACTGTTAAAAGTCATATGTACTCTTAACACATTTTTGTTTAATCTCTCTCTCTCTCTCTCTCTCTCTCTCTCTCTCTCTCTCTCTCTCGGAAAAAAAGTAATAAATAGACGTCTCTAACACTATATCAGTGAAGAAGAGAGAGAGAGAGAGAGAGAGAGAGAGAGAGAGAGAGATTTTATTTAAAGAATATGTTAATGCTATGTTTAGAGAGAAACAGAAAAAGAGAGAAGACTTTTTTATAAGAGCTTGTTAATGCTGTCTTGGTATTCTTTGCTTCACTGCTTTCTTTCTTTCTGTTCATCACACTGGCCCTTCTCACAAATGATCGTTGCCAACAATCTCTTTGTCCTTTATCCCTATCAACAAAAGGCGTTCTATCTCTTCCAGGGTATTGCTACGATGTCTTGTAATAATGGTGATCCCCTTCGATGGTTTATCTGCTTTAATGGCTGCCTTTTGCTTGATGATCGTCGAGATCATATGCCTATTCCGGCCATATTGTTTTGCCATATCACTCATATGCACACTGCTCTCATGTTTTCCTATAAATTCTTGCTTCAATTCTAATGAAAGAATCGCCTTCTTCCTTTTCTCACAACTACCTGTACTGAAACTTAGTTTCTTAGGCACCATGATTATAGGTAAAATCAAAAAGGAAATGTGAGAAAAGGAAGAAAATAAGCACTGTTAATAACAGACCAAACAGAGGGCAACCACACGATACACACAAGAACAGAGAACAGAGCACTCAACGCTCAATGGCGTCCCTCTTACGTGCTGCCATCTACCAGCGTAAACAAGATCTACAGTGGATGTTGGAGCATTACTTCGGGTGTCGAGACAGAAATTTGGTCGAATTTTACTTCGTATGTTGGAAAATTCGTATGTTAGGACAATCGTATGTAGAGGTTCCACTGGTATTTTTAATTTTCTTATATGAGTTGCATATTCATTTTAGACATTCAAAAATTATTGAACACATTAAAATTTAGTATTAGTATATATTTCTCATGATTATATAATATAGTTATTGTACTATAAATTTAGTATCAATATATGAATACCTGTGATACAACTCAGTAACAGAAATAAGGGTATTTTTTATTCAGCGATGAAAACGGTAAAAATCAAAACTATCAGAATATACGCTAAAATATATCCTGCTATATTTTAGAGAGTTATGTCATTTCAATATCTGGTTTCAGATACAGCAGAGGGTTCTCTATTGGTATAATTAAACATTCCAATGAAATGAAACGGTGGCATTGTCTAATAAAATAAAAATTAAATCCCAAGTACAGGCGTATTGCCTTCAATTCTAATAGAATTATTCGTAAAACATATTTCTGAAATAATGCAAAAACCTGTATTTTACAATTTAACGCAACAGGAAAAATTAATAGCCAATACCTAATGCATAATCTAGATGTTTTTTCAACAGTCACCCTACAAATATGGCCGGAAAATTCTCGATGGTCCCTGTCACCCCTATGAGTAGAGGTGGTAATTGGAGAGCTCTTGACATTATTTAATATAGAATTGGATAAGAGTACAACTCTCATCCTCATAATGTAAGGGGTGATGAAGGATGAACTCTTACCTACGAGATATAAAATGATTGAGGAGGGTAGGAGGTGGGGGACTCTGGCCATAATAATGTAAAAGGTGGTGATGTAACAATTCTCACCCCTGTTATGTAAAGTAGTAAAGGAAAATGATCTCTCACCCGCAATATGTAATACGCGATAATGTGAGAGCTCTCACTTCCATTATCTGAGGAGGTGGAGGAGACAAGTTTCACACCCGTGATGGGAGGGGGCGGAGGGGAAAGACTCGCCCCCGCGATCGTTCTTGGAGGATTGGAACGTCGAGTTTGCTTATTTGATCTAAGGTTTACCGAAATGGAAGGTCGCTTCTTTCCCCCAAGACATCTTGTGAACAAGGCAGAAGGTGGACCTAAACAACGTAATCACCAGAGATTTGGATTTTCCGCCTCTTGAACACCAGCAATGGAATACGAGATAACACTTAAGCATTCTCCTGCCAATTCTTTAAGAAACTTATTTCTTTTGTTATATTTCGCTTCATTCTTTTCGGCCAACCGAAAATATTGTCTTCTTCACATGTGGTGCTATAATATTATCGGATTTCTACGATCATTTATATTTATAGCAATAATTTTATACTAGAATGAAGTTTATCATATAGGAAAACCTCACATTGACTTTACCATATATAAATAAAAAACTAACGAATTCAGCAACAAATGTTACTTTGTGATTTTCTTCAATCTTTCCTTGAGATCCATAACTATTCAGTAAACGAAATTTTTCTACCTTGTGCATTTTTCTTCATAAAATCATCGATATTTAAAAAAAAAAAAAATATTTTCTAATTTATAAAATTTTCATCATGCTTTTTGCTAAATACCTTTCGTTCTTTTGCCTATATTTAAAAATTATCTCATATCTCTCTCCCTCTCTCTCTCTCTCTCTCTCTCTCTCTCTCTCTCTCTCTCTCTCTCTCTCTCTCTCTCTCTCTCTCCTCTCCTCTCTCTCTCTCTCTCTCTCTCTCTCTCTCTCTCTCTCTCTCTCTCTCTCTCTCTCACTAACATAATTTATTCTTTCCTCCCATTTGCACCATCTCTTTTTCCTCCAGTGGTAAGGAATCTATCAAATATTTTCATTCCAGTAATTGTCTCTCCCAGAGAATACAAAATCACTTTTGTTCTCTCAGGAGAGGTTGAGCTTCACCTTGTGAAATCACTAATCACATTTGGGGAAACAATGAGCCTCTTATCTCATAAGGATAGTTCTGAAGGTGTATCCCATCACTAATTGTAAGGGCGCCGGTCTTATATATTTCCAAGTTATGTAGAATGGTGTGAATATTTTTTCTGTAACTGTAATGGCTCTATTTCACCTGGATGAATCATGATTTCTACTCCGTGGAAAATTTTTTGTAATTTTAGGAATTATTCTATGAAGTACTGTTGCTCTGAAGGATATTTCAATGTCTAATGGTTTTCTGACGCCACCTCATACTCAAGAAAACATATATTTCTACTGTGTGTTACCAGTCAACCAACAATATGTGCACAAAATATTTGAAAGAGAGTCGGTTCTTGAATTCTTATGACGATTCAAAGCAGTTTCCGCAAAACCGTCAGTAAAATTAAAAAATTTTCTTTCTGGTCAATCTAAACAAATAATCACTAAGAAACGTTATTCCTTTTCCGGTTCGAATTTGGCGAAACATGGACAACCTAAAAAATTAATAATTCTTGGTATTAAATGACGTCTCTAACGCAGTTGGAATAACAAATATTTTTAATGAATTCTCAAAGACGGAAGAATACAAAATCTCTATTCACATGAGGACCTTTTTAAAAAGTAATACAGGTTTGTAGTTAAAACGTCATATTTGATATATTTCACAAACTTAACCACTTTTGTTGAGATCAGGGGAGCAGTTTCTTCTTATTTTTGGTATATGAATAAGAAATATAGAGTTTGCTTTATTTCTAAAAAAATGTGGTTATTATATTTTCTTACAATACTGTAGGGATTGAGATTTCATTATTTTTTTTCTTAATCTCCTATATTTGTTAGTCTACTTCAGTTTTCCTCTAAAATAGCATATTAATTCCGCTATCCATAACTGACTCTTTGGATGTTCCCCTGTTCATCCTACAGGAAAAGTTTAAGAGAAAAATGGTAATTCTAATTCAGACATGATTAATGAATACCACAGTTACTCACAGAAAAATATAGATTTAATCTGTATTTATCTATTTAGAAAAGTCTTCCATTACTTCGATCCATATCGTAGAGAGATAATAAAAAAGCTAACTACAAATCAGAAAATGCTGCGAAAGAATGTATCACTGTCATAAAAAAAACCAGTAAAAATTTAAATAATTCAGTTATAAGAATATGGAGTTCTGCCAATCATCCCTTACCAAAAAGAACACCACCACCGAGATTGCTTTTAAAAAAATAAATATAGAAATACAAAGCAAGCGTCACATACAGTGTGTGATGAGAGTACATTCGTTGCATAAACAATGGGAAAAATGCAAAAGAACAATGTCAAGAAATGCAAAAAAATAACTTTGGGTTTTCAAAGAAGACTCAGGTAAGTGTTGAAAAATCTTTGGCATAACTGAAACAAAGAAACTAATGTCCATCATCATCAACAACCATCAAGAAAAAGATCTCGGCCTCGCAGTCTTTTCTTTTCTTTTCCGGTTTCCAACAACTTTTTGGAATATATTTACCATTATTCTCGCAGCAAAGAAGCCTTTTACTATTCTACCACCACATTTTGCCAAGGCGTTTTCGTTTGACCCGGCTTTAGTCTGCAGGCAGAAATAGAGGACACCTCTCTGTTGGTAAATGTCTTTGAACCTCCACTAGAAAATAGTTTCACTTTCATGCTTTCGGGTTCAGACAAATACATAACATAGATAAACATTTACTTGTAATACCAAGTTTTGTCTCATTTTAATTTATTTACCAAGGAAATCTGAATACACACAGATAACCATAAGAAGCCCAATTCTGCCTTTAGATGTATTAAAAGGATTATTCATATTACGTCATGACAAACTCATCAGAGGCCGTTAAATGTTTCAAGGTAACAGAGGGAAAGTCAAAGAATACTAAATTCTGAGAACGTTTTCAAAGAACAAGTAAACAAATCAGTTGATAAATTATGTTTGAATTTCGAATCGGTATATGCTGGAATGAAGAAAGATATTTGAAGGTGAAAACACCATAGAGACCCCTAAGATTAGTAACATTAATATTTATAACCTACAGACCCTTAGGATAAGTAACAGATGTAATGTTTATAATACACGAGGAAAGTTATTTTATGTATTAGTAGGAGCCGATTCATTCATAATTGGGAACTTGCTCACATATGAGTAATATTACAGTTGAGAACAAATATATTTGTCAAATATATCTGAATTGACTCTTAAAACATGGCCTAAAAAATTTCATTTTCCCCATTTATATATAAAAAAAAACATTTTCTTTTATAAATAGAATCAAGCGGAATGACAAGAATATAATAAAGACGGTCTGCAAATGCATGGAAATTGGTCACCTATGAATCGTGATGAGTTCGATAACAAGAACTATGATTGAGGAAAGTCAATGGTACTTGAAGGCCATCAAAGATATTTAGTAGGAGACAGGAAATATCGCCAGGGCCCTATTACATCAAATACAGTTGTCTGTTAAGAAACATAAATCTATAGTTTAAAGAAAGATATGGGCGAGATCATTAGCAAATAAAGCTACCAATACAGCCTTATGCCAGACCCTGCAAATGCCTTATAAATGTAACAGTAATGACAACAGTCCCTGGGCCTATAATATTCGTACAAGCGAACGGTCATATATAAGTAAAATAGCACAAGAAATCAACAGTTCATCGCGAAAAGAGAACTCATGTTGACGACCTGGATTTCAAATATCAGCTCTATTAAATGTAACAATAAAGAACTTGTGAGTTTCCAATATGAAGAATAATTACCAAGATTGAGGATTAAGTTAGATAAAAAAGGTAAATCCAAGAACGTATAATGTGCTTTATGAAAAGAACTCAGATTATTTTATAATGATAGGTCTCTATTAAGTCTCACATATATGAAAAGAGAAAATAATCACGCTGGTAATACTTCGGAAAGGTCTCCTGTAGTGGAATAACGCAAGAGTAAGTTCCAAATAACAAATATATGAAAACTGATCCAAATGATTAAGAGACAAGTTACTGGAATAAATGACGAAAAATAAAGATTACTAATATTTTGGATATTCATTTAAATCGTTTGAAAAGAGAGCTACTGGATCAAGAGGAAGACAGAATAATACTTTATTGTTAAACAAGGTAACTGAATATAAAAAAAGAGCCTTTCGATAAAAGGAAATGAAAATCGAACGAAATAAACCGAACAGTAAAAAGCTTTTCAGAGGAAGATAAAAAAGAAGGTAACTTTAAAATTAAAGCTTATTCTATTCCTGCGGTTCACTCAGTGAATAATCCAACCCTCTGGCGACTGCAATGTTTAGCTCTGCTTGCAGTCGTGTTTGCAACGGGCCTCAGGGGGAAAAAGCGACATTCCCGAAGGAAGAGAATAATAAACAAAGATATACAACCACGTTCGTATCTTCGATGAAAGATGGAGAACATCTCTGGTGAATTTGCATTCTCCCTGGTATTGAGGGTCTCAATCCTAGGAGGATTAATACTTTTTCCTCCAAGTCTCAATCCCAGCTATAATCCTGACTCGGGAAGGGCGGGGGGGGGGGGGGGGGGGGTTATGATATAATTTAGTGTAGCTTTTTTAGGAGTAAGTGGATTGGAAACTAAGTATTCTAAAGTTTCACAATATTAGTTCTTGTTCGTATGTTCAACCAGGAACAGAGCATTTTGTAGATTATACTAAAATAAAACAATGCTGCTGGACAAATGATTTAAGGAATCTTACATATTGCATGGCTTATGTTTTATATAGTATTGGCCTTTTACAAGTTGTTTAAACAAGTAATACACCATCCTCAACTTGCAAAAGAATATCACAAAATGTACTTTTCATTTTTATACTCATGACTATACAAATTACGTATTTAAAAGTATTCATATGTTACTTAAATTTTCTACCAAATCAAGGAAGGTCTTGGATATTTATAAACTATTACATCGCTTTGAGAGTATGAACCCTTTAACAGTATTATTTTTTAATTCACTTCGCAATGCTATAGTTAAATCATCGACTGCCGCTAAAAAAAAAAAAAAAAAAAAAAAATGACTGTCTGCTTTTTAGCCTAAAACGTATTATCTAACCTCGCCCGGATCTCCTTCCACAAACGAATATGAAAATGTTATATAAATTGTTTAACGGTGAAGGCTTAAATACATGATCCACTGAGAAGCGCATTCCATTTTCACCTCCAGAATTATGTCTTGAAAACGGGAAACGCCTTTGTAAATGCATTGAGAAATGTTAAAAGAGGGTTCTGTGTCCTAAACTATTTGAAAATATTTTCCAGAATAATTCTGGACAAAGGAAATAGAGAGAGGAAGGGAGAAAGAGAGCAAGATTTTATTCTTGTTGGGTGATGAAGATAGACTAGATTCTTTGTTTCATCTTTGCATAAAGTTCATACCCTATTGAACGAGTAGTTACTGTAGTGTAAAAAAAAAAAAAAAAAAAAAAAAAAAAAAAAAAAAAAAAAAAAAAAAAAAAAAAGCCTGGCCTTATGTCAGCACGACCTTTTACGTCTTTGAAGCCTTTGATGAAAAACTCGATGGCCTTCTTCTGCATTATTTTCTGATCATAACTGAATTTTCAAGCCAACTTATTCTTGTCTTTTACGCTGACGTTTTAATTTTAGCAATTTCATTACGTTTACATTGAAACGTTTCAATGATAGAAACTTTCTCATAATACAGTTGGTTATTTGCATTCACTAATGAAGATTAAGTGAATAAGACGTTTGCCATATATATATATATATATATATATATATATATATATATATATATATATATATATATATACACACACACACACACATATATATATATATATATATATATATATATATATATATATATATATATATATATATATATCGAATATTCCATTTTGCCAGATATGAAGATATGTAAACGTAAATTAATAAATGTGAAATGATGGTAACGTATAGAGATCGGCGCTGGGACCTGTGAGACCATTCAGCTCCCCAATGCAACTGGAGGAAAACCTTGTAGTTACACAATAATGTGACGGCAAGATAAAAGAGAGGAACAGGATAGGAGGTCAAGGAAAAGAATATGAAACTAGTGAAGGAATGTCCTATCCTATGTTAAAAAGGGATTCTTATTAGAATTATAATTATTCAGTTCATTGTCCTCTTATTATATAAAATTAGGACATTAATTATGTCCCCTGTCGCACTTACGAGTATGGAGGAGATTGGAGAATTCTCACCCCCATTTAGTATGGAGAAGGAAGGGGGGGGGGGGGACAACACTCAACCCCTGGGAGGCAATGATGATAAGCTCTCGCCTACGCGATGTTATAAAATTGAGGGGGGGGGGGGCGCTCTCTACTCCATAATGTAAAGGGTGGGGAAGAGAGAATCAGTTGTCATCTACGTATTTTAAAAGTGAAGGGGAGGATCTCTAACATAAAGTAATACGTGATAAGGCGAGTTGGAGGAGGGGAAAGATCTAAGCGTCTCTCCCAACTGAAGAGGGGAGAATATAACATCTCCAAACGTTTTCAGAGAATTGGAATGTTGAGTTTGCTCATTTTTTTATTGTGTTCTGAAATGAAAGGTCGCTTCTTTCCCCCCAGAGACATCTTGTGAAGAAGACCGCAAGCAGAGCTAAACTACATAATAATCAGAGACTTGGAAATTGAACAATTGGAATGGAATACATGCTAAGGTTAAAGCATTCTCCATCTTATTCTTTATTCATGAATAAGCAAAAGAGACACCATCCCAAAGGATTGTGAAGGTATATAATATTCAATTATAACAATAAGATCAATGATATATTTGAAATTTAACAGATAAATCAAAGTTCAAGGAATGAGTTCAACGGAAAAGCAATAAATGTAAGGGTAAGGTCACACAAAAGGTCATGATCATCAAATTTTTGTGTAAAAAACGTTAAATCCCGATGTGTGGCGACGGTCTTAAGAATGAAAGTGAGGTAGCCATAGATAGTCATCGCTGAAATAAGAAATATGAGATTATAAAGTTCAATTTAGGAATCTTTATACCGATTCTTTGAAAATGGGACAGAGAAGAATATTATAAATAATCAACATAACAAAATTGCAAAACTAACGATTCAACAAAACAAAATATCACAAAGCCT
>NC_090741.1:77906584-77914084 GCF_036898095.1 Palaemon carinicauda | reverse complement strand
ATAAGGAACATCATTCTGGTATAAATCTCTAGATACAAATCTAAATTATTATTGATTGTGGATGACAACACAGCAACAATTATCAAAATAAAATTCAATTTTCGTTCGGCTGGAAAAAAAAGAAATACTTTAGCCTAGGCTCGTATTCCATTGCTAGTGTTTAGGAGGCGGAAAATCCAAATCTCTGGTGATTGTGTTGTTTAGGTCCACCTGCTGCCTTGTTCACAAGATGTCTTTAGGGGAAAGAAGCGACCTTCCATTTCGGAAAACATTAAAACAAATATGCAAGCTCGACGTTCCAATTTTCCAAGAACGATCGCAGATGTTATATTTTCCCCTCTCCCTGGGGGCTACATATTCTCTCTCAGTCACTTCACATCACTGGGGAGAGACCTGCCTCCTCCACCTCCTTGAATAATGGGAATGAGAGCTCTTGTCTTATAACGTACTACATCATGGGGGTGAGAGACCTCATCTTCACCTCTGCAAATATAGGAGGTGAGAATCTCTCTCTCTCTCTCTCTCTCTCTCTCTCTCTCTCTCTCTCTCTCTCTACCACCTATTACATTATGGAGTTGAGAGCCCCGTCCCCTTTCTTAGTGATATAACATTGCTTTCTACATTATGGGGGTTGAGAGCCAACCCCCCCCCCCCCCCTCCATCCTTCTCCATACTAAATGGGGGCGAGAATTCTCCAGTCACCTTCTCTGCGCTCATAAGGATGACAGGCCATAAAGAATTTTCTGCCTTCATATGATTCAAGTTGATAATCAACTAAATAAGCTAAAGCTATTAAGAGCCCCGATTTAACATATTTATGCCAGAAGGACATTGCTACAATGTCTTATAAACGTTCCTTCAGGCCCTACTTCATTTGCTTTCTATTCTTCTATTTTACCTCCTTTATTATTTCGTTTCTTACACTTTACGGCCTCAACACATTAACTTTTAATATATTGTATAACTGCAAGATTTTTCTAGAGTTGGTTTTGGGGAACGAATGGTCTCAATGGCCCCAGCGCTGAGTTATATAGACAAAATTTATAAACGCAAACCAATCCATTCTGTAAATTTACTTTTACAAAACTTCATATTTCTCACACTTTCACTTCTTCCGCTACATTCACTGTGAGAACAGTTCAGCTTGAAAGGTTCAACCTTTTTTCTTTCATTTGCATTATCCGCAATTCAAATGTATTATGAAGAGTTTCCTCAAAAACTCGAAATATATATATATATATATATATATATATATATATATATATATATATATATATAATATATATATAATATATATATTTGTATATATATATATATATATATATATAATATATATATATATATATATATATATATATATATATATATATATATATATATAAATATTTATATATATATATATATATATATATATATATATATTTATATATATATATATATATATATATATATATACTTATATATATATATATATATATATATATATATATTTATATATATATATATGTCTATATATATATATATATATATATATATATATATATATATATATATGTATATATATATATATATATATATATATATATATATATTTATCTATCTATCCATCTATCTATCTATCTATCTATATATATATATATATATATATATATATATATATGTATGTATATATATATATATATATATATATATATATATATATATATATATATATATATACTGTATATATATGAATAATAGTACCAGGGTTATGATATACATGTTTATATGTTTATTACTGAGCTTTCGGAAAATCTATTTCCATCACCAGAGCCTAAAATAGAATACATTGAATAAGTTAAAACATAGTATGATAAATATCTAAAACAGAAAATTTAAAATGAAATACAACAATGTTATGAAAGGAAAATAAGAAAATAACATAAAAACTATAAAATCAATCTAAATACACAATAAAAGATGAAAGCGTCAGCGCTATAAACTCACATGAAATAAAATTAAACAATTTAATTCATACGTTGCCCGACCCAGGTTTGGTTTCAGTTTGTGAAACCAAACCAGGGCTTTTGAGAGGGAAACCAGAACAAACCAGTAAATATATGTAAGTTTTCTACCAGTATGACAGTAGCAACAAAATTAAAAAATTATAGTAAAAGGACACGAGTAAGGACTATGGGAAAAATCAGCAATAGTCAGCAAATAATACTAAACCAGAAAAATTACGGTCTCCTAAGATGCAAGAGATTGTTCTGACATAGGGCCGCTGTTTTATAATAGGGTTTCCCACTCGTTTAGCAGTGGAAGAAATCTCTGCAGAGGAGGAACAAAGAATCCAAGGTCTATCATCATCAACAACCATCAAGAATTAATTCTAGCTCTCTTTCGCTCTTTCTTTTTTCCACGATTATCCGAAGAAATATTTTCCAATGGAGCGCAACGCAGAAGCCTCTATTAAATTTACTCACAGCATTTACAAAGGCGTTTTTCCTTTTTCAAGACATAATTCTGGAGGTGAAAATGGAATGCGCTTTCTCAGTGGGAATGTCTTTAAGCCTCCGCTGGAAAACTATTTATGTAGCCATTTTCATATCAATTTGTGGAAGGAAATCATGGGTGAGGTTAGACAATATATTTTGGCCAAAACGCGTGACCTGCAGAATTTTTGTTTTTATCATTATTTTGATTTATAGTGTTCATTGTTGTCTGAACTGAAGCGTTGTGAGGTAAATTAAAAATATTACATTTACCATAATCAATAATAACAAAGCCAACGTTCCAAGATTTCTTGAGGTACTAAAAATACAAGATAAATGGAAGATAAATACATTTACATGATGCATAATTCCAGGCGATATAATGGTATCCTAATATCACAAAGCTTTCCTGAGGTTATCAAAGAAAATAATCGTAACATTTGGATACCGTTGTGTAACTATTTCATATATGCATGAGTATCGAAACGAAATATACAATGAATTTATATTTTGACATCCTTATGATGGTGCATTTACCTATGTATATAACAGGTAAAACCTAAGTATCTCTAAATTCATTGCACAAGTCAAACTTGGGATATTCCTAAGTAACTTCTTCATAGCTGATGATATGATACTTTAGAATGGTCATATAGAACAGAAAACAAAACTGACTTATCCCCCTTACATTCATTGATTTTCTAATATATCTGGGATTTAGACCAGCGCCTCGAGAAATAGGAGGAAGAATGCAAATTCACCAGAGATCGACTCCACCTTTCCTCGAAGATACGAAACGCGGTTGGATTTCTTTTTCTTTTTGTTCGTCTTCTTCCTTCCAGGAAAGGTGGCCTTTTTCCTCCAGAGTACTGTTGCAAACACGACTGCAAGCAGATCTAAACAATGCAATCGCCAGAGGGTGGATTTTCCGCTGAGTGGACAGTGAGGAAGAGAATAAGCCTTACGGTTACAGTTGTCTTCTTTCCTCGTTCTTATTACCTTATTAAAGCATTTTCGATATTGGGTTGACTCGTCATTTTCATTTATTTTCTATTTTTTGGTTGAAAGGCTTTGGGATCATCATCATCGGTGAATCATTTGTTTTACATTTATAATGTGTTATTTTTTCATATTATTCTTCTCTGTTTATGGGGCCTAACCATTTAATGGAAGGATCTTGAAAACACAACTTTGAAAAGGAGACAAACCTAAAACTAAGATGGGCAGACCTACTTATTGGAAGGTTGGCGATATGATGGCCATAAGGACTGGCGGGTAATCCAATGGATGGAAGACCGGAATGGCGAATGTTAATCTTTATACTCACTTATCACATAGAGATTATTAACAGTGACAAACTCTGGTGACCTAATCCTCCTTAAGTAAGTCTCCTTACATTTCCTGATTTTCCATCTAAAGATTTTCCTTACAGAGTTAAAGATGATGATCCTGACATTCAGTGTGACCTTGACCTTAGATCTATTGTGTTTGTGTTAAATTAATGTTCTGAAGATTGATTGTGCTAGAACACTGCAAATATGCCATTTCATATAATTGGATATCATATATTTTAGTAATCCTTTTAGTAGGTTTCTCTTTAGCTTATTCAGGAATATGAAGAATATATATATATATATATATATATATATATATATATATATATATATATATATATATATATATATATATATATAATATATATATATATATATATATATTTACATACACACATATATATATATATATATAAAAATTATATATATATATATATATATATATATAAATTATATATATATATATATATATATAATATATATATATATATATATATATATATATATATATATATATATATATATATATATATATATAAATTATATATATATATATATATATATATATATATATATATATATATATATAAATTATATATATATATATATATATATATATATATATATATATATATATATATATATATATAATATATATATATTACGAATTTCCATTTGAATCTTCCGGATATCTTATTTACTAAATAAATATTATATTACAAGACACCAAATTTTACATTTTTTATTTCATCTTACCTGTTCCTCATCGTTTGGTGACAACTCCATCACATGTTCGTAAAAAGGGGCTACTCTATTCTCGGGTTACTTTTACCTTTACTCCATATTATCTGTATATAATTTGTAGACTGATTTTACACTAAATCGTACATGATATAAATGATTGTTTTAATCACTTCTTCTGTAGCAGTTGAATCTCTATTTATATTCTACAAAATGCAATATTTCTGGTGAATCATACGAACTAGAACTGTAAATCCCCATATCTAATATTGGGAAAATTCCTGTTTCAGGAATATAGCTGGGATTGATCCCCCGAGTGGGGGAATAGAAACGAGAATGCAAATTTACCAGAGATCTTCTTTTATCGAAGATACGAACGCGTTTGTATTAATTTTTTTCTTCAGGGAAAATTCGTGTTCACCCCAAGAACCATGTTGCAAACACGAATGCAAGCAGAGTCCAACAATGTAATCACCAGAGGTTTGGATTTTCCGCTGAGTGAATAGCCAGGAATGGAATAATCGCTAAGGCTAAAGTTGTCTTCTTTCCTTGCTCTTCTTCCCCAAATAAGTTTCTTGTTCCAGGATCGATTTCACCCTTATTCCTGGGTTTTATCCTCACCCCCCATGCTCCCCAGAGTGATATTTGATTATTTGGGAACTGAACTCCTGTAACCTCTCAATCTTCGAAGGTTAGATGGATCATATTAGAGGCTCCGATAAAGTGGCTTCTAAGAATCTGAATAATTTCTAGCTCTGTTCGTATATGTTATATTTAAAAGCCAATTCAGATAGTTTAGAGGCCTATATTTCTTATCAAGTTTAATGGAGTATTTCTCTTATGAACGAATCAGCTCTCACTAATACATACAATACCTTTCCTCCTGTTTTATTAACATTACTTCTGTAACTAATCTTATGGGTCTCTAGGTTATTTGCTATTTGAAGCATCTTTTCTCAATCCAGTAGATACCGATTTGAAATTCAAATGTAGTTTGTCAACTGATTTGATTACTCGTTCTTGAAAGACGCTCTTAGAATGTAGACTTCTCTGACTCTCCCTCTCTATCTTGAAACATTTAACAGACTCTTGATGAGTTTGTCATGACGCAATATGGATTTGTCTGAAGCTGAAAGCATGTAAGTGACACTGTTTACTAGCGGAGGTTAAGACATTTACCAACATAAGGGCGTCTTCTATTTTCGCGTGCAGACTAAAGCCAGGTCAAACGAAAATGCCTTGGCAAAATGTGGTATTAGAATGGTAAAAGGCTCCTGTGCTGCGAGAAGAATGGTGAGTATTTTCCAAAAAAAGGTGTTGGAAACTGGAAAAGAAAAGAAAAGAGAGCGAGGCCGAGATATTTCTCTTGATGGCTGTTGATGATGATGGACTGTAGTTCCTTTGTTTCAGTTATGCCAAAGATTTTTCAATACTTACCTGAGTCTCCTGTGAAAACACAAAGTTCTTGATATTGTTCCAGCGTATTTCACTTCCGTTGTTTATGCTACTAATTTACTCTTGGCAAACTCTTTATTTGATCCGTGATATACATTCATATATATTCCAATAACACATTATTCATTTTTATTTGGTAAGGGGGTAAATCTTCACATTCTTATAACCATGCAATATTTTCATTTTCACTCCTTTTACAGACTACATTTTAAATTACTTCGTAGCAATATCCCTTTGAAGTTAGCTGTATTATTTATTGACTACGATGAGGATTACATAAATGAGAGGTTTTTCAAAGAGATATCTAAGATAATTAGATTTTGATTACGTGATTAGCCTATGAATGACTGTGGAATGCAACCAACATATATTTTAATTACAAGTTTCAATTTTTAGAGCTCTCTTCTATCATGAAATAAGGCAATGTCAAGGAGTTAAACGTAAATATGTAAAAGAATATGCCATTGAAGAAGAAAATAAAAAGAAAGGATTTTAAAATGAATATTCTAGAATCAAGAAAAATAACTAAATTTGAATCCATAAATATTTTAGAATCATAAGATAATTATCAAATTGAAATCCATTCTATATCTGGTTACACTACGTTCCAAAAATAATAGTATATCAGTAACAGTAATTCCATATTACTTATGTATAAAATGAGAAGCAACTGCTATCTGAAGCTCAACGAAAAAAAAAAAAAATAAATAATAAAAAAAAAAAAAATTCAACGTTTGGGAAAGAACATGAAATATGTTGTTTGAACTACAAACCTTTTAAAATATTCCGGCATGTGAATAAACAATTCCTATCGCTCCGGCTTTGAGGGTTGATAAAATTTTTTTGTTATTCCATCTGTGTTAGAAATGGCAACATCTAATATCAAGAATTATATATTTTCATGGATGTCTATCTTTATAAAATATCCGAACGGAAAAGATATGACGTCTCTTGGTAATTATTTATTTAAGCTGACCCAAAAGAAAATGTCTGATGAAAATTTGTTAATTTTACTGACGGTTTTGCGGAAACTTCTTTGATTTGCCGAATGGTTAATAATATTTTATGCACATGTTCGTGGTTCGATAACAACACACATACAGGGACACGGTAGAATTTTAATAACTTTTTAATATGAGGTGGCATCTGAAAATCAGTACACACCTTGATATGCCCGTCAGGTAAACATTATTATCACTATTTGCTGAGCTACAACCCAAGTTGGAAAAGCAGAATGCTATAAGACCAGAGGCTCCAAGAGGGTAAATAGCCCAGTGAGGAAAGGAAACGCGGAAAAATCAGATATTTAAATAAGAGTAACAACATTAAAATAAATATCTCCTATATAAACTATAAAAACTTCGACAAAACAAGAGGAAGAGAAATTAGATATAACAGTGTGCCCTAGTGTACCCCCAAGCGAGAGAACTCTAAACCAAGACAGTGGATTAAATATTGGGTTAAAGTCGATTCCTCGGTACAGGTATCATTCAGAG
>NC_090741.1:77904289-77906084 GCF_036898095.1 Palaemon carinicauda | reverse complement strand
TCAACGCTGATGACTGACGAAGGTGAGCTTTATGTGTACAAGTAATCAGTAGAACATTTCAACATCTGTGAGTCCAATGTAATTGATGTCCGATTAATTGGCTCTCTTTTATTTCATGGTAATTTTCTTGTCTGTTCGACTCTTTTGTTTAAACGTAACATTATTGTGATACTTTAGAGATGGTTACCTCGGAACTAATTGGCTTTGCTTTATTTCTCGCAATTATATATTTCTTTTTAAGTTTTTGTGTTCGATTTTTGGTTTTGGAAGATGTAAGGTTATATTGAATGCGTTATTGGCACGACAAAATACCTAGCATCAGTAGGCTACGTTGATAGTGCTGTAATTGGCACATGAGAATTATAGGACTTTGTTTTTAATATCATCATGTATTTTTTTTTTATATTTAGTGTAGATAACCATTGTTAAGTCACGCCAATCAAAAATATTAGTCAATTAATCAACCTCGGCAAATTTGAATTTTTCTGTTAAGCTTTTTTATATAAAACAATAGAGGGATACGTTTTTGTGACTGTGGCGAGGTGTATATTGTATGTGGTAGAATATGTAGACGATGGAGTGACTGGTTTAGTTTAAAAGGTGATTTGAGATAAGGGTGTTGTATATCTGTGAATGTTTGATATGATGATGGAGTGAGTATTACGAGGAAGCCAAGAAAGGTTAATGAAGTTGGTTTCAAGTTGTGGTCTTAAGAAATAAGACATAAATAGAGCAAAGAGTGAGTGTTATTGACAGGTAACCCACTACTAGTATTGGTATGGGAGAAAAATAAAGCAAACTTGCAGCTAGCAAAGAATTGGGGAGCGTTGGAAACAAGCGTGAATTTACGGTTCAAGGTTTAGGTTGAAAGGCACTCATGAATGTCAGAGAGAAGGTAGAGGACAATATCTCCTAACTAGTGACAGACATATGTAGGTAGTAGGTTGGCCAGGCCCGTTGTAATACTACCGCTAGAGAGTTACTGGATCATTCTCTTTAGTTACGGCTCATTTTCCTTTTGCCTATGCATGCGCCGAATATTCTGGCCTATTTATACATATTTTCCTCTGGTCCTCATACACCTGGCAACACTGAGATTACCAAACCATTCTTCTTCGCTCAATGGGTTAATTACTGCTATATAATTATTCAATGCTACTTCCATCTTGGTAAGAGTAGAAGAACCTCTTCAGCTTTGGTAAGCAGCTCTTCTAGGAGGACACTTTAAAATCAAACCATTGTTCTCTGGTCTTGAATAGGGCCATAGCCCTCTGTACCATGGTCTTTCACTGTATTAGGGTAGAGTTCTCATGCTTGGGATTACACTAGGGCACACTATTGTAATCTTTCTCTTCTTCCTTTTTTTAGATTTTTATGCTTTATAAATGAAATATTTATTTTAATGTTATTGTTCTTCAAATATTTTATTTCAATTGTTAATTACTTTTTTTGTAGTTTCCTTATTTCCTTTCCTTACTAGGCTATTTTTTCCTGTTAGGGCCCTCGGGCTGTATAGCATTCTCCTTTTCCAACTAGGGTTGTAGCTTTGCAATTAATACTAATAATATGATCAGCAACCAAAACTCTTCGCCACCCAACCTAGAAACCAGGGGAGTACAAAGTAGTGGCTACTGAAGACACTGCAGGTAGACCGATAGGCTCCCCCAGACCCTCTTTCCCTGGTTCACAAGGTCTGTGAAGTTGCAGACGACAGAAATTAACGGGCTTGAATAGGGCTCCCATCCAGAAGATAATGAATGAGACAGGCACGTTTGTAATAGGTATAAGATTTTGT
>NC_090741.1:77864289-77894289 GCF_036898095.1 Palaemon carinicauda | reverse complement strand
TTTTTTTTTTGGGGGGGGGGGGGCGGGTGGGAATTCGAGTACCGAGGGGGGGGGGGTGGGAATTCGAGTACCACGGTAACTTTTTGGGAAGAATCAAGCACAATTAGCTTATATGATTTGATTTTTGATAATCCAGGCATAACTGAGTTTCTAATGTGAATTTAAACAAGTATTCAAATGAGCCTTATATTTTAATATATTAATGCCTGGATTCTCTTACCGATCTCGGGATCAGAGTCCCCAGGCAAAACCACTCAAGACAATAGCATCCGACCGGCCGGGAATCGAAACCTGGTCGAGGATACTTGTATGACAGTGACAGTACGTAAATGGTACTTTTACTGTCACTGTCATGCAAGTATCATGAACCAGGGTTCGAGTCCCGGCTGGTCAGATGCTATTGTCTTTGAGTGGTTTCGCCTGGAGACTCCGATCTCGAGGTCGGTAAGACAATGCACTGAAATATATGGCTTATTTGAATTGATAAAAACAACACTTCTAAATGTGCAAAATTTATTATTTAACAAGTATGTTTGAAGCAGTCAAATAAAAATGAGGTTTATAGAAAATATGCAAATAATAGCTATAGAGCAATTTTTTAAGAAGTTCATGTATAATATTTTAAGGAGGATTCTATAATAACATTTTAGAGAGAGAGAGAGAGAGAGAGAGAGAGAGAGAGAGAGAGAGAGAGAGAGAGAGAGAGAGAGAGAGATCCATTGGTAAAATGCTTTGTAGAAAAGAGAGAAATGGCTTATCACTGCCTTATAACTTCACAGGAGAGAGAGAGAGAGAGAGAGAGAGAGAGAGAGAGAGAGAGAGAGAGAGAGAGAGAGAGAGAGATGAAAGCTTATCGTGCGTTCACAAATTAAAGCAAAGCTCTGAAATTTCCAAAAGAATGATAATCCAAGTCCAGTAATTTTCCTTCAGAATATTCAAAAGCGAAATAAAAGGCTGAACTAGACCGAGAAATTCCATTAATATTAGATAAAATCATCGGAAACTTTGCTGGGCGAAGTGGCAACGCATTTAGACTGCATATTTGACTTGACTGTTCAGATTCAACGTGTTCATTGGCTGAGTTTGGCAATAATGTCTTTGCTTAGGTTGGAGTTACTCAGTTTTGCTTCATAACGTATTGTTGTAATAGGAACATACACCGACAGTGTAGTGTAAAGACTTGAAAAACTTTTTTTTCGCTTAGAGTGAACGACTTAATACTATTCAAATATATGTACTATCATATATTCCTTCTAAAACAATGCAATATTTTGAAAAAAAAAGTGTTCATAATGGCATAAGTTTTTCTGTCTCAAATGGTAAAAAAGATGATACAGTATATCTGAAGTGGCCTTTTTGTTTTCCTTGTAATTCCACTTCATACTAAATGATACTGTGTTCTTTCAATATCTCGAAAACATACTAAAATGGTTTTGTTCCTCCGATAACTTTGCTTTTGATAAAGTGATAATTCATTAAATCAATCATTGAGCAACACTAAGAAACAATTACGTTTATCTTGTGGCTCTGGTACATGATTAAATTTTCAAATACTTCCGTAACATATTCAGGGATATTTGTTTATCTAATAGCTGTAAAATATAAGTAAACATTTTGTTCTTCCAAGGATTTGAGAAAAAGGAATATTTGTTATTTCAATAACTGTGCAACATATATGTGATGCATATACCTCCCGTGAGTCATCATCTTATTAAGTAATGGGTTTGTTTATCAATACTCTACAACGCCTTAAATATTTACTCTTGAAATAACCCAACATTATTTTAAAGGTAATATTTTTTGTAAATTGTGTAATCTTTTATATAAAATATATAATAAGGCAAGTATTTTTCAAGAGATCCAACTAAAACTGTTACTTTTAATGTATGCAACTGTTCCTCCAACAATTCTTTAACCTAGAAATAATCTTGTATTTACTCAAGGAATCTAAAAATTGAAGGAAAAAGTTGTTCCCTACGGATAAATCTTCCATTGAACAAAGTCTCGCCGTAAACGATTTATGGTAATTAAGCCAATTTAGAATAAAAGTCTTAGAAAGGAAGAGCGGATTATTCGTTATTATCTACTCAAGGTTTCTATCAATCGCAATAAAACGTCGAGTCAGATGATGAATTAACATCTGTACAACCTTAAGGTGTTTTTTTTTCCCCCAGGAAATTAGTCATTTCACGGGACTGCAAGAGAACTGACATTGGAAAACTAACTCGGACAGAATCCCGGTCAGTGTATGACGATGGCCCTGATAATTTTTTTTTCTAGTCAATAAAATGATCGTGAGTCTGATTATGAATTAATTACCGACCTCGTAAACTGAAATTACCCTTTCTTCTCTGTTATTTGTTCAAAAGAATGTAATCTTTTTAATCCCGGTGAGGGATCCCTGTTATCAAATCTGATCACTGAAGAGGTTTTCTATAACCTTTTTACCGTTTAGTTTATCAAACTGATAATATCAAAGAATGTTTATTTCAATTTGTTGCTATGCTGGGGAAAAATAGCCCAGTGAGGAAAGGAAATAAGGAATATATATGTTTATATATATATTTTTTTTAAGAATGGAACGTTTACCTTTCTCTATGTATTAGCACCATTGTTTTGATATGGTCTCCCATCCGGCACCGGTTGACTGTGACTTGTACCAACCGTGTTTCACACAATTGTACATAATTCCTTTTGTATATATTATGCTTGTATCTTCGCTCCTCCCTCGCACTAAAACGAACATGAAAATTCCTGTCTGGTTTTTCCTCTGTAATATTGTCTGTCTTGTGAACTTGTTATGTCCTGTTGCATTGAGGTTTTGTATATAAGGAGAGTGTTCCACAATAATATAACTCAGTCGTTTCCAATCTGCCTTTGAGTTCACACCCTTACTCGGCGCCGTCACATTGGTGACCCGGAAGTCGACTCGCTCCCACTGCCTTCCACCCCCACCTCCCTCGCCCCACCATCGTTGGTACTAAGACGGAGGCTGACTCTACTCCGGCAGTTGGCACTGCGGCCGCCCCATTGAAACTTTCACCGTTCGCCAGCAGAGAAGCGTTCGCTTGGTTTCAGCGCGCTGAAGTCCACTTTCATATCAGGGGCGTGACTCGCTCAATCACCAAAGCGGATTATGTTCTCGCGGCGATACCCGAGGACACCTTCCCAGAAATATCCGACTGGCTTTGTGAACAAGGAGACACCCCAATAGCGTTTGACGCCCTCAAATCATACCTTCTGCAGCAGTACTCGCCGTCGCCAGCCGCCCGTATAGCAAAGCTTTTTCAGCTCTCGCAACAACCGTTGGGGGACCAAAGGGCTTCGCTTGCCCTCAGGGAAATGACCAGTATCGCTCGCCTTTAACCTGCCGCAGACGGCTCTCCTCGTGAGGTGAACCTACTCCGTGCCCTTTGGATACGCCGTTTACCTGAACCTGTGCGCGCTGCCATACCCGATGTCGATAGTTTACCCATAAAGGACTTGATGACCAAAGCCGACGCCCTTATGGACAGCCACTTCAAGACCTCCATCAACGCCTCCACCCCTGACGACGAGGATGCCTATTCAACGTCAACCGAAGCTGACATGAATGCCGTAGGACATACACGCCTACCCCGTGACGTACCGAAGCGGCGACAAAGCCGGCCACCACCCACCAATCGCTCGCGCCCCAACGAACGACTTCTACAGCCACTTACTACCTCCCATCCGCCGCAGTTTTTCTACTACCTCTTCAGATTCGGGGCAACAGCGAAGAAATGTGCCAAAGATTGTCAGTGACCAAAAAACGTGTAAGTAGGCCATCGCTTGTGGCGGTGGCCTCCCATGTTTCTAATCTTTTCTTTTTACAGGATGCAGGCACGGGCGTGCGATTTTTGGGAGACACGGGTGCTTGTCGTTCTCTTTTGCCAAGGAAACTCTTCAAGGCACAACGTAGTCTGTCTACATCTGCCGACGTCCGCTTGGTAGCTGCCAACGGATCTGCGATACCCACCTACGGTTACGAGAGCCTCACATTATCGTTCGGAAACGGTAAATTCAATTGGAAGTTTCTCGTTGCTGACGACACAATGCCAATCCTCAGTGCGGATTTCCTCTCTCATTTCCACCTTTTGGTTGATATCGCCCACCGACGATTGGTCAACGCAGACTCGTACTTGTCGACACCTCTTCAACCCGCCCCCTCTAACCTCGCTCTCCACATCAGCGCACCCACGGATGCCTACGCCCACCTCCTCACGTCGTACCCGGAAGTTTTCCGTCCATAACTTCGTCAAACGCCCACGGTTCCTGCCAAGCACGGTATTTATCACTATATCAAGACGACGGGACCCCCAGTCTTCGCAAAATTCAGACGTCTGGCACCGGAACGATTGGCAGCCGCCAAACAGACGTTCGCCGAAATGGAGAAAATGGGCCTTTGCCAAAAGGCCTCCAGCCCATGGTCGTCACCCTTACACATCGTTCTGAAGAAATACGGCTCCCTCCGTCCGTGCGGGGATTACAGGCGCCTGAACATGCAAACAAAACCGGATCACTACCCCCTCCCAAACATTGCCGATGTAACCTCCTACCTGCACAAAGCGAATGTTTTCTCTACGCTCGACCTCCTGAAGGGGTATTATCAGGTGCCTATGAACCCAGAAGACATCCCCAAGACCGCCATCACCACTCCGTTTGGTACATACACCTTCAATTACTCCTGTTTTGGCCTTCGTAATATTGGGGCAACGTTTCAACGTCTCATGGATGGCATCTTAGGGGACCTCCCTTTCTGTGTATGTTATGTGGACGACATACTTGTGTTCTCCTCCTCAAAAGAGGAACACCTCCGTCACCTGCGCATTGTGCTTAACCGCCTGCAACAAAACGGCCTTGTAGTCCGGTACGACAAGTGTACCTTTGGCGCCAACGAAGTGTCGTTCTTAGGGCACGGTATCACTCCTGAAGGAGTCCATCCCCTCCCTGAGAAGGTAGCAGCCGTTCAGAATTTCCCCACGCCCTCGACCGTCAAAGCTCTGCAGGAATTCTTGGGCATGATCAACTATTATCACCGTTTTCTGCCAGCCATTGCCGCCACTCTTGCTCCCCTCTACGCCTCCCTCAAGGGCAAGCCAAAAGAATTGAAGTGGGGTCCCCTTCAAGAAGCAGCCTTCTGCAATGCAAAGAAGGCCCTATCAACTGCTGCGGCTCTCACTTTTCCTATCCCACACGCCCCTCTCCTTCTCTCCACCGATGCCAGCGACGTCGCTATTGGTGCAGTACTCGAGCAGGTGGTCAAAGGCTCGCCCCGCCCATTGGCCTTCTTCAGCAGAAAACTGTCCAAGGCAGAATCGGGTTATTCTACCTTCGATCGAGAATTGCTGGCGGTGCACTTGGCTGTCCGTCACTTTCGCCATTTCGTCATTCGCACAGACCACATGCCTCTGGTGCACGCCTTCACTCGACAGTCTGACGCCTGGTCCGCCCGTCAACGCCGACATCTCTCCGCCGTGGCTGAATACAATTGCACCCTCCAATACGTCCCTGGGAAAATGAATCCTATTGCCGATGCCCTGTCAAGAAACACGTTGGCTGCCGTTCAACTGGGATTGGATTACAACGCCCTGGCTGAAGCCCAACGACAGGATCCAGAGTATCAAGCTTGTAGGACATCCTGCACGTCCCTCCGTTGGGAGGATTTTCCCCCTCGAAGACTACAACACCACCCTCCTCTGTGACGTCAGTACTGGTAGACCGCGACCTTGGATTCCTGCTCCCATGCGCCGACAGGTGTTTGATTTCATCCACGGCCTTTCACATCCCTCGTGCCGTTCTACTGCACAGCTGCTGAAGGCAAAGTTCATTTGGCACGGCATTTCTAAGGATGCTAAGGATTGGGTCCGTGCCTGTACTTCTTGCCAAACTTCCAAAGTACATCGACACACGGATTTAGGAGTGGGCACCTTTCCTCAACCTCAGCGTCGTTTCGCACACATTCACGTCGACGTTGTAGGCCCCCTACCCACATCACAAGGACATCGTTACCTGTTTACCGTCATCGACCGCTCCTCTCGTTGGCCTGAAGCCATTCCCATGGAAACTGCAACGTCCGCCTCATGTACATCTGCCTTACTCTCTGGATGGATTTCAAGATTCGGTATCCCTGAGCATATTACTTCTGACAGGGGAACCACTTTCACCTCTCAATTATGGACGTCATTAGCGAATCTCCTGGGCATCACCCTACATCAGACAACGGCCTACAACCCCGCTGCCAATGGAATGGTTGAACGTTTTCATCGCACCCTCAAAGCAGCTTTGATGTCCCGCTGCAAGGATTGCAACTGGTTTACTCAGCTTCCCTGGGTCCTCCTTGGACTAAGGACCACTCCTAAAGACACCCTCGACGTCTCGGCAGCCGAAATGGTGTATGGTGACCCGTTGGTCATCCCTGCCGAGTTTTTTCCTTTTACAACCTCCTCCGACGATCTCCAGCGCATACGTCACGTCGTGGGAAAATTTACTCCGTGCCGCCAGACTTACAAGCCCCCAGCGAAGCATCACATACCAATGGACTTGCTCTCTGCAACGCACGTCTTCCTGTGCAACGACAGCAGCAAGCCACCACTAACGCCCCCTTACACGGGCCCTTTCCTTGTGATCCGACGCAGTCCGAAAGCATTCCTCCTAAACATTCAGGGCAAAGAAGACTGGGTCTCCATTGATCGTCTAAAACCTGCTTATCTTCTGCCAGATGACCCGCCTACAGTTCGCCTCTCTAGATCAGGGCGCCCTATTTAACATGTACAGTATGTCATTTTTAGGGGGGGAGGCATGTACCAACCGTGTTTCACACAATTGTACATAATGCCTTTTGTATATATTATGCCTGTATCTTCGCTCCTCCCTCTCACTAAAACGAACATGGAAATTCCTGTCTGGTTTTTCCTCTGTAATATTGTCTGTCTTGTGAACTTGTTATGTCCTGTTGCCTTGAGGTTTTGTATATAAGGAGAGTGTTCCACAATAATATAACTCAGTCGTTTCCAATCTGCCTTTGAGTTCACACCCTTACTCGGCGCCGTCACACTGGTATCAAATCATCCACTTGAAGAGGTTTCATTCAATCTTCTTACTACGCAGTTATTATTATTATTATTATTATTATTATTATTATTATTATTATTATTATGATGATGATGATGATGATGATTATTATTATTATTATTATTACTATTATTATTATTATTATTAGCTAAGATACAACGCTAGTTGTAAAAACAGGATGCTAAAAGCCCAAGGGATCTAATTGGGAAAAACTTTGTGAGAAAAGTAAATAAGGAAACATAAAATAATGTGTATGGGTGTACCCTCAAGCAAGAAAACTCTAACACAAGACAGTGGAAGTGATAACCCCCCAGACCGATGTTTTTCCAAGCGGGGAAATGAAAACCTAACATGAAAAAGTCCCGGAGTAGACTATTTCTCAGAAAGGGACCAGAAATTCTGGGTCTTGAATAATAAATGATATACAAATGCGAGGTTCCTTGAGGTTAAATCCATTCCACATCAGGAAGCAAATCCAATCCTACAACTTAATTGAAAGAGCCGACCAGGACTTCTTATTTACTTTGGGCCGAAAAATTTGGATTATATATTCTCCGAGTAAACATAGATAGCTAAATATTGCGTTGCGTTTCGGTAAAAAAAGGCAATCTTGTTTTCTCAGAGAGGTATCCTTAACCTTGACAATATTCTGAATGGAATGCTGTTTATTCATTCCTTTTTATTCATAGTGTGAAATTTTTGCAATGAAAATACATACTGCAGCCTTTGTTCATTTTGGCTGTTTTAAAGGTATTTTCAAATGACATGAGATGAAAATATTTGAAGTAAAATATATCTTAGTAATTTTCTAGTATGGTATACTAGCATTCTCTTAAAATTATTTATTTTTCTCCCAGTCAATTTTTTTTTTTTTTTTAATAATAGTTTGCTAATTTTGCAGTAATGATATACAAGTTCAAGTATAGCTATGCAAATAATGGGTTTAGTAATATTTGCATGCTAAAGAAATTTGATAGTAGTTATTCATAGTATAAAATTTTTGCAATCAAAATACATAATGCCGCTTTTGCTCATTTTGGCTGTAGAGTATTATTGTTTTAAAGGTATGTTCAAATGACATGAGATGAACATGGCTAAAGTAAAACATTTATTTTAATATTCTAGTACGGTGTACTAGCAATCTCTTACAATTATTTATTTTTCTCCCATTCATTTTTTTTATACTAGTTGACTAATTTTGCAATAATGATATACAAGTTCAAGTAGAGATATGCAAATAACGTGTTTTGTAATATTTCCATACTAAAAAATGTGATGATATCAGTAAAAAGAATAATAATAATGATAATGCTTACCGTTATTATCATCATCTTAAAAACCTTATTTCTCTCGTTCAAAAAAACATTTCGTAATATATTAGAAAATTACTGGTTGTAAATTAAGAATAATAAAAAGGACATTGAAGGTCGCTCAAAGGAGCATTCAATATTGAGGTAAAACAATGTTGTCACTTGTGTCCCCCACCATCGAATCTGATGTCTGTGACGTTAGTCTTTTAGGTTGTGTTCAGCTACTATGAATTCCATGTTCATTATGGCATTTTTTCGGCAATTTGTTTTACCAGATCCATATGTAAATATTTTGTTTTAAGAATGAAACGTGTTTCTTCCTCTATGTATTAGCACCATCTTTTTAATATGGTCTCCCATCCGGCACCGGTCGACTGCGACTGCTGCAACGCCAGTTTCCTTAAATCATCTGTCAGTCTACTTTTTTCTTTAGACTGAACTGTAAAAGAGCTAAACTTCTATGGTTATCTATGCAAAATTCTCTCTCTCTCTCTCTCTCTCTCTCTCTCTCTCTCTCTCTCTCTCTCTCTCCAGCATGAAAAATGTAGTGCTTATGTTTTATACAACATGCTAGTTTTCATTGAAGCTAAAGTTTGGTGGTTATCTATACATAATTCTCTCTCTCTCTCTCTCTCTCTCTCTCTCTCTCTCTCTCTCTCTCTCTGAACGATAAGAATATAGCCTTTATATGTTATGCAATATTTTCATTTTCTGACACCTAACCTTTTCGTTCCTGGCCTCCAGACATACAAGAGTAGTCTCTCGGAAGACTTGGTTATCACAGATGATGATGTTATATGTTTAGGTAGATCAGATTCAGGAGATTTAAAACGGCAGTTATTTCATTTTATAAATATTTTATTTATAGAATTTAATGAAAATGATATTTCACAGTTAAGTTGTGAAAGGTGTGGTATGTGTATTTGTGCATTCCTTTAATTTTTTTCAGCCATATTTTCATTTACTTATTTGTCAAATTATTATTTGAGTAACACCAATGAAATAATTGTTTGTTTAATTAGTAATTTCATGTCAGAACTCATATTGTTGATTAATTTTGGCTCCTCATATAATTGAGCGAACACAAATTTTATATTTTTCTGGTCACTAATTTGTTAATATCTATTCTATTGTTGATAATTAGTCTGGGCTGAGGTTTTGATGGCATCAAGTTTATGGTTTACTTCACTCCCAGACGTAAACTCTGAAGTTTCATTAGTTAATGAACTGTTTTTAATGATTCTGGAGAAAATATTTAATTGTTAGAGCTTTTATCCTTCCATTTTCATGATCAGACAGTCGGATTGGTTTTATAGCTCTCTATCTCTCTCTCTCTCTCTCTCTCTCTCTCTCTCTCTCTCTCTCTCATCTGACTTTATATATAAATACGTTCCGGGCTGCCTATATGTCCCTTCCCTTTTAGAGAGAGAGAGAGAGAGAGAGAGAGAGAGAGAGAGAGAGAGAGATGGGTGGGGGAACATGTTTATACCCCATAAACAGGAAAGGACTAACAGATTTGAAGCGCATGTAAACACACAAACGTAACACATGTTTACTCACCTCCCATAAAAGTTATATTGCATGCATCTATTTTAATATTCTGTACACCTATTTCTAGAGGTTGTAACAATGCTGCAGTTATTGTTTCTCCCTTTTCTTCTTATTGAGTCAGCGTTTTGTGTGGAAATTACTTTTTGCAGATTAATTGGATTATGGATACTCTCTATTTAAAGATTTAAAGGCTGTCATGAATGGCAGAGACAAGGGACAGTAACATTGCCATGTCTAGCAGGACAATTCCCCAGAGTGTGAAATATATATATATATATATATATATATATGATCAGCGCCCAAGAAACCTCTCCATTCAACTAGGACCAAGAAGAGCCAGGCAATGGCTGCTAATGACTCAGTGCATAGATCTTTAGGCTCACCCCCCCCCCCACCCCATCCTTAGCTTACGAGGAGGGTAAGGTTGCAGCGACCAATGGAACTAACGAGCTTGATCGGAACTCGTACCCCAGTCTGGCGTACAACACTCAGGGACGTTAGATTTTGTGTTGCGTGAAAAGCGGTATTCGCATATCTTCGTTATTTTGTGACAATGGAGATTTAGATTAGCGTAAATGTCAACTCAATTGCATATATAACTCTTCATATGAAGGCTCTATATACCACTGCCAGCAAGGAACACCGTTATGGCAAAGCTCCCATATTGCCTGAATAATTAATCAAACTATATTGTATAAATGTTTCTGAAACTAAGATATTTCCCCATGAAATTAATTAGATGAAGTACTTTTACATATTTTTTCTCTTCAGTAATGACATCGTATCCCTGCCCATTCCAGGGCTATATTTGAAGGGACTTTCTTTGTTGTTGTTCACAGTTATGAACGCATGACAAGCTAATTGCCTTTATGAAGCCTTATGGTAATGGTGTTGGGTTGCAGGAAAATGGGATCTGGCTGCACACAACATATCAGGAATTGCTAACGACCGAATATATGTATAAATAGAGAGGCAGTCGTTTTGGGTGTTTATACAAAAAAGGCGTAAATATCGAGAGTGGGGTCATACCCAGTTGGAGATGTCTGTGGCGTGAATAGGTGTGACAGGTGGTTATTTATGGTCCATCCAAAATTGAGCAAAAGCGAAGATTCTGAATTCTTGTTTGTTTCATTGGCAACGAAGGTAAGCTTCAAAGCGTTCCAATAGATATAACTGCTTCTCCCATGTTTCATATTGTTTCTATTCTCGGAAATCTCCGCTTACCTTTTGTTTTCCCAAATTCGTGTAATCCTTTTTTTTTATCAACAATCAGTTCATCGCCTTTGCCAAAATTGAATGTTTTGTGTAGGGTATGTATTCCCCCTTGTAGTCGTATTCATTTTAGTTTGTGAGCAAATAATACTGTACTGTTTGGACCAAACTTGATAGTTATGGTGGGTATAACCCAAGGATGAATCAGTGACAGTTTGGATACGCAGAAGTACGATGAAAGTAATCGCTATGTTAATTAAATGACAAATATTTTGTTAATTTATTTTTTTGTTTGTGAACAGTATTACGCAAAAACTACTGAACCAAGTTCAACAAAACTTGTTGGACAAATGGAGTATGACCCAAGGACAATTTCGTTAGATTTTGAAAAAAATACATCAACGTACAAGTACACAAGGGAGCTAGAGTAGAATAAGAATGCTTGGCTAGGCGAAGGCATCCACTCTACTGAGTGTCCCTTAAGTTCATGCCTGTAAAGACAGCGGAAAGATATGGCATACTCATTTGCCATTGACAACTTTCCGCAATGGCTTTCATTTGTTTATTTATTTATTAAGTGTTTTTATGGACCTGACAATTTAAACGATCCCGTCGTCGAACATTTGTTAAACTGCAAAAAAAAGAAAAAAAAAGAAAAAAAAATATATAAATGGATAAAAAAAGAAAAAAAAACAATTTTTTTCCGATGGTTAAGAGCAGATGAATGCTTTCACGGCAGAGTGGGTCATAAAACATTTTGGAAGAATCATGTAAAGGCCCACTGCTGGGTCCTCATGTGTGTGTTTGTGTGTTCCATAAACCGTAAAACAAAAAACCTATCTTTAACGGTCGGAATAACGGAACTGTATAAAAGATATCGTGTCCCTTTCCAAAAAATAGAGAAAACTTGTTAATTGTTTTAATAAAGAGAACGATTTGTTTGATTGTAGAATTTGTTGTATCCTTTTCTTTTTCTTTTTGGAAAATTGTTCTTCGTCAAAATGCAAAGGACACCTTCGAAATTGAGCAAAAATAAGTATTTTTCCCAAATTCTGAAATGTTGCACTGAATAACTTTTGTCAGAATTCGAAAATGTTTTTCTGGAAATTTTTGTAACAAACACCTGGAATCTTATTAATTTCATGGCATACCTAAAAGAAATAAAATCTTCTTTCTTTTTATTTTTACGAGTTGCAAATAGATTCTCTTTTACAGTTTTATATTTCCCTTCACAGTTTCGTGATTCAATTTACTTTTGAAACATTCTATTATTTATTATTTCAATTTATGGATACGATACTCAACACACGTGAAAAGATTAATATTACTTTAGTGAGCTAAGAGATAAATCTCTCTCTCTCTCTCTCTCTCTCTCTCTCTCCCTCTCATGAATATGAAAACTCTAAATAAACACACAAGAAGAAACACACTCTTAGCTCCTCCCATTCTGGATATGAATGGCCATATGTATCGATGTTATCCAAGTCTTCTCAAAGGTTATATTCCATATATACAGTGGTATTTGCTTTATCACTACGGCTCTTCTCATTTGTGACTTGTGTAAATAATAATAAAAATCATAATCTAGTAGGAAACAAATCCACGTGTGTTTTGCGTTTTCGGTTTCACAAAAAAAAAGAAAAAAAATCATCAAAAGGGTTATATTTTCAATTTACTATATATAACTTCATTCGTTACCCTGAAATTTAGATTGTTTCTGCGTATTGTATTATTTTGGTATGTGTGTCTATGTTTGTGTTTATGAACAAATTTTTAAGATTTTTTGACATTAGTCTCAAAACTACGCACATAAATCGTCGAACTTATCAACAACTGAAGTCTTCTTCTTTCTCACCTTTATCCCTACATTAAGGGGTCGCTTGCTTGAAGCCTTCGATCAAAGGGACCATCTTCCACTAAACCTCTTCTCTCCATATCCTCCTTCACCTTATCTCACCATCTAATTGTCTGCCTCCTACTTGATCCTCCTCCCTAACAGGTTCCCTCCAGGCCCTCCCCACTCCTCCCCCACTATCATCCTTTACAGCTGAATACTGCATTCTATTTCTGGCTTAAATATAATAAAATATCCCTAAACCAGATTGCAGCTCATTATCTTGTTATGCCAAATTTGAATACGTTAATAATTATTCATGGGATTCTCCTTTGAATGATTAGTCTCTATCATAATTTAAGGTGATGGATGAACTAATATTTTAACAGCTTCATAATAATGGGCTAATTAAAATTTTAGACTGTCGAGAGGAATAGGATATAGAGCAGTGTCTAAGTATGCTATTACTAACAAATATTTGGACTTTATTTAGGAGCTTTTATTCACATGACCGAACGATCGTGATTTTGTTTGATTTTATTGTATAGCTCTCTCTCTCTCTCTCTCTCTCTCTCTCTCTCTCTCTCTCTCTCTCTCTCTCTCTCTCTCTCTCTCTCTCACTTGTGTGCATATATATATATATATATATATATATATATATATATATATATATATATATATATATATATATATATATATATATATATATATATATATATATATAATAAAGTATTAATCCCTTTTCCAACCAGAGGTCAGTACCGTATGTTGTTACCGGCACAAAATGTATACCCTCTTTAAGAACGTGTTAATCCCTTCCTTCTTTTCGACCATATCTCCTCTAATGGCATTAGGCCTAATCTATCCTTTCACATTGTCTATGTACACTTTTCCCTTAATTTTTCCCTATTTAATTATTCATTTTATCACTAGTGTACACAAGCTGTCAAAATTGACGGCTAAATATGCAAAAATATAAGAACAAACACCCTCTTTCTCCAGGGAGAAACCAAAGTTATACACCTGGCAATGCTGTTTGGTATAACTTGATATATATTTATACACACACAAACACACACAAACACACACACACACACACACACACATATATATATATATATATATATATATATATATATATATATATATATATATATATATATATATATATATATATATATGTTAGTAATGGAGGTCATAGTGCCACCTTTTTTGCTTTGTTAAAACAAAGACCTCACCAGCAAGGACTTGGTCGGCATGCCAAGAGTTTTGGGGCCCTACCCCTAGTCAACATCGAGGTCCCAGGAGAAGGAGGGAGGCGAGATGTGAAGGAGGTAGGAGGACGTGACCAAACCTGACCAATAGGACAGCGGTTAGGCCAATTCCCCCCTACCACCCCCAATTGAGGGCCAAGTGGGGTTGAATCTACCCAGGGAAAACTGGGGATCGTTCTTCTTTACTCAACCTCTTTGAGGGAACCACCATCTCTCTTCACCCTCAAGACATCAGGGAGGCAGGACCTCTGTTTACATATCCTCCAAAAGGGAGGAACCAGAGTCCTTTTACTAAGGTAAGGTGTCTGATTTTGAGATCCTCGTTATCCTTACCCAACCTCCCATCCAATCCTTATCACATCCCATTTTTTCCTTTTATCCTTTAAAGAAATATCCTACCCACTGAACCTTAACCTATTCCCTATATCCCTCCATGTGTGCCGTTTGCTTCTATCCTTAATTAATTCACCCTGTGACAGTGTTGATTCCCATGAGTAATGTTTAAATCCCTAAGCTTTGCATTTTCATTTAATTTGCTTAAAGGTTTTAACCATACGACTTCATCGTGTTCCCAGCCGGTAGAAGTAAGTGTGCTGTTAATAATTCAATTTATTTCCCTTTCCATGGAACGTGATTGCTGTGCTGGAGTTTCATCCACGGCCCACCAAACTCCACTCGAAGCTCCTTGCGGCTTAAATTGAAAGAGTTATCTGCTGTGCTCCCCTTTCATTTATTTTTATCTAAGTATTATTGTAAATATATATATATATATATATATATATATATATATATATATATATATATATATATATATATATATATATATATATGTCGGTATCCTTTGTCTTATTGCCGACTGGCGACCTTTTCCATTGCTTTTTTTTATGGCCCTTGAGTCCCTTAAGCAAGGCCGGACACGAACCACGGGCCCGTAACATACTGGCGACCAGATGCCAGGATTCGCTAAGACAGTAATTTCAAATTAATTTTATTAAAGTCAAATTCCCCCCTTTTCTGTCTTTAGCGACTTGACGAACCTCAATTTCATTTCAAGTAAATTATATTATCACTGGAGCTGGAACCGTAGAAGAGAACAGCAAAAGCATTCTATTTTCATCGTTAAAGTTTTGTGTCTATTAGTGCGTGTGTTCGCACCGTAAACCCTTTTGTTTTAAAACCCCAGGTGGTAGAATTTAGTCCTATTGTTTAGCAAGATAGCCAACCGCGTGAAAAGAATTTGTGGTTTTTTTCTGAGTGTTTATTATCACAGTGGTTAAAATTTTTCATTTATTAAAAATATTGTGCATTATGTGAATGTGTTATTGTGTTATCTTGTGTTTAAAAAAAAGGAAATAAGTGATGTGAAACTTACGAAATTTTAGGACAAAAATGTGGCAGGCTGAGCACGTGTTCATTTCAAAACATGGCCAACCTGATATAACTCAGCCCACCGCCGTGTTTCCGAACGAAGCCAAGGTTTATTATTGTCTGTTATTATTATCTTTGTTATTTGTTTAAGAAATTCTACTTAACAAAAGCGCAGACCTGAGATTTAAGCCAAATTATTGTACATTGGTAAGTGACTCAAGCACATATCAGTCATTTTTGTGGGAGAAATATTTTATCATTTATCTTCAGTGCTAGGATATAGGTTAGTCTCATATCGAAACTCTTGGCTTCCGATTCACGTAAACGTTTTACGGCCGTGAGGCATAATTCTGTTAGTAACGGTAAGAACACTTGGTGTTCCTTATTTCAATTTTTTCTTTTGACAGTAAGGGTATTTAATTTCATTTTATTACTTTTCGTGGGATATTATTTTATGTACATTTTTTAAAGGGATAGATTTTTTCATTTATATATATTGTGCAGTGGGTGAATAGTTAATTTTGTGTTAAAACTAAGTGAATTGAAATTTACGACATTTTAGGAAAAACGTGGTCGACTAAAACATGTGTTAATTTCTAGTGAGGCATAATTCTGTAGAGTAACGGTAAGAACACGTGGCATTCCTTACTTCATTTTTTACTTTTCACAGTGAGGGTATGTAATTTCATTTTGTTACTTTTCGTGGGATATTATTTTCATGTACATTTTTTTAAAGGGATAACTTTCGTACGATTGTGTAATATTGTTAACCTAAAGATAATGGATTTATGATATCACATTCAATTTAATTTTTTCAGTCAGGGTATAGGATCATTTAGATAAAATATTATGGAGTGTAATTTCTTAAATTCATTTTTTTTACTAAAGGGAAAGATGTAAAGGGGTTGATGTGCTTAACGAAGCATTAAGCAATCTCAGGGACATTGTTTATTTTATTTAATTTGTTATACTTTAAGTATATATACAAACTTTGCTTTAAAGTCACAGAGTTGCAAGTGGTGGTGTTGCAAGAACGGACCCACACATTTTTACAAATCAATTTTTTCTTATGACTAGCATAGAAGGGTCACACATCATGGAGATTCCATTTTTTCCCTTATGACTAGCATAGGAGGGTCACACATGGTGGAGATTCCATTTTTTTCCTTATGACTGGCATAGGAGGGTCACACATCGTGGAGATCTCATTTTTTTTCCTTACGACTAGCATAAGAGGGTCACGCATTGTGGAGATTCCATTTTTTTTCCTTATGACTGGCATAGGAGGGTCACACATGGTGGAGATTCCATTTTTTCCCTTATGACTAGCATAGAGGGTCATCCATTGTTGTGATTCCATTTATTCACGACTAGCATAGAGGGTCATCTATTGTTGTGATTCAATTTATTCATGACTAGCATAGAGGGTCATCCATTGTTGTGATTCCATTTATCCATGACTAGCATAGAGGGTCATCCATTGTTGTGATTCCATTTATTTATGATTAGCATAGAGGGTCATTCATTGTTGTGATTCCATTTATTTATGATTAGCATAGAGGGTCATTCATTGTTGTGATTCCATTTATTTATGACTAGCATAGAGGGTCATTCATTGTTGTGTTTCCATTTATTTATGACTAGCATAGGGGGTCATTCATTGTTGTGATTCCATTTTTATATGACTAGCATAAAGATTCACCCATTGTTGTCATTCCATTTTTTTTAAGACTAGCATAGAGATTCACCCATTGTTGTGATTCCATTTTTTTTGACTAGCATAGAGATTCACCCATTGTTGTGATTCCGTTTTTTTTCAAGACTAGCATAGAGACTCACCTATTGTTGGGATTCCATTCTTTCAAGACTAGCATATAGATTCACCCATTGTTGTGATTCCATTTTTTTTAAGACTAGCATAGAGGTTCACCCATTGTTGTGAATCCATTTCTTTTTATGACTAGTATAAAGGTTTACCCATAGTTGTGATTCCATTTTATTTCGTCCAGCATAGTGTCACCCATAGTTGTGATCTCATTTTTCCCTGACTAGCCCAGAGGGTCACCTACTGTATAGTGGTGAATCCATTTTTTTATTGTGTAGCACAGTTGTCAAATATATCATTACTTGTTTGGACGCATTACAACCGGACAGCCTAAGCTCACCCATTGTCGTGGCCCTGGTTTTCAAGTTAGGCTCCTGTTCAATTACTTGCAAGGCTTGCTATTTGGTGATAATTCTTTCTCGAAAGGCATTTTTCACAGCCTTTGTGCATTTTCCCCAGCTCCATCTTCATCCTTCCTTCCATGAGACTCTTGCGTAAGGCTAGATCGTCTTTCCCCTCCGTGTAATTTCTTGCACGGTCAACATCATACCTTGTGCTGTTGAGTTTGTTCTTGTCGCTGTCTCCACAAGAAATTAGCAAAATGACTGCTGCTGAGATCAGTGCATTTGTGGATTTGGCAGAACGACAAGGCTATGAGGGAGATTCATTGCGAAGGGATGTGCGGGAGCTCATGAATGAAGACAAAGCCCGGAGAAGAAGAACAGAGCAGGACAGGATGCGGTATGAAAGAGAGAGAGAGCGCGCATGAATTAAGAATGCAGGAGATGGACGCCCGATTGGCACAACTCAACCACTTTCCACCTCAACGCAATGTTGCCAAAGTCCAGCAGGACAATCTCAGGAAGGTCCAGTTCATGGAAGGAGTTACCAAAAAACTCCCTACAGTGGAGTCCCCGGTGACCACGTCCCAGCTCTGCATGAAGTGCGGACTAAGGGCAGTGAGCAATATTGGACATGAGGGCTATGACCTGCGTTCGGGTCAAGAGCCCATGAAGGTGGTACAACAAGTGCCCCTCAGGTGCATGAAAGCTGCCAAGCTGGAGCCCAAAGCAGTGAGGAAGCTTCCTGCAGGGGAAGATGAATGGCTCGGTGACATTGACCTTGGTGAGGTAGCTTGGCTAAGTGAGGGGGCCCAAGAGTCTTCCTCCTCCAGCAGTGAGTTTGAGCTTCGTACACCAGGAGTGAATTCTGGTGAAGGTGTGCCACTTTCCACCACAGGGGATAAGGCTACTCCAAGCGTCATGCCAGAGGCCTCAAAGGAGGGCAAGGGGTCTCCCTTTTCCCACCATGAGTCTGAGCCGAGTACCTGCAAATCCAATCCGGATGGAACTGTGCCACTTAGCACCACTGAAAATAGGGCTACCTCAATCAGGAGGCCAAAGGGCTCAGAGAAGGCAAGAGGCGAACCACCCATCAGCGCCGAGACCCCAAGGAGCCACAAAGAGCTCATCAGGTTCCCACTGCTGGATGAGACATTGGTAAACAACAGAGCACCCGCCTACTCGAACGAGGTGGAAATAAATAACCCCTCTAAGGCTGAGTTCCTGCTAAAGGATGAGGTGCCCCTTAAGATCACCCGAGGTTCTCACGATCCTGTTAAGGTCTCGTGCCGCCAAGTAGTTGTTCCCCGCAATCTCTGCTTTTCTGTGCTACGTATGGTTCATGAGGGACTGGGAGGACACTTTGGGGTAACGTGTACTACCCAGCTTATCCACTTGCACAGGGTTATCAAGGCTTACGTTGCTACCTGCCACCCTTGCCAAGCCACCGGTAACTCCAAGAAAATAGTGCCGAGGGCCTCACTCCAACTTATCCCATCCATAAGTGTTAAAGATATGACACAATTCTTTTATTGGTTTGGTTTTCTAGCCACATTTCAGAGGGACGAGGGTTCCCACTTCATGGCAGAGGAGTCACGACCTCTGACCATACTCGCGATTCCTTTTTGGCTTCACCAGGTGCAGGCCGGAATTCCCAACTGTGGGGTTTACTTAAATGGCAGCATAAATTTCTTCCAGACATGGAAAAAATTCCAAGCACAAGAGAATGAGCTCTCAGGCATGGGCTCATCTCTGGAGCATCTTGGTTCCTATCGCGCTGACCATGGGTTCCCACAGACAGTCCTAACGGACCATAACCCAGCAGCTTACTTGACTAGGCTACATAGGAAAAATAAAGGGCTCATGAGGTGGGGCATAGACCTCCAGAACTATAACTGGAAGGTCAAGCGCCTAAAGACCTTAGATGAGAGAGATGTGCTTTCCCGGCATTAGTGCCCAGCGCACAGTGCCATGTCCCTAGCCTGTAGTCATACTCAGTAAGTTAATTTAGTTTGTATGAAAAACTGTTAATTGGCCTTGGTGTCTCCCCAGGTATATAAACTTGAGGAGCCATTTTGGCCTCATTATTTACATTTGATTTATTTTTATTGTTTTACTTTACCTTTTTGCATATGTCAATTTTCCTTAATGTTATGCCTACCACTGCACTAGGTCACTTAACTTTAAAAATTTTTGCATTTTTATTTTCAATTTTGGCAGTTTTAAAGTTTTTTATTTTGGTTACTGCCTCACAGCCAGCATGCTTATTTCTATGTGGCAATTAAAGTTAATTTACTGTTAAAATAACGTAAAATTGTGACCATAGTTGTAGCTTAGATATTAATCCATTATCGTGGTGAGACTCACTGAGGGAGGAGTCATTAAGGCTAGTGGCTTCAGACCTTGCTTGCAGAGTTCATGTCCTGTTCTGGGACAAAATATCTGCTAAAACGGGGGCTGTTAGTAATGGAGGTCATTGTGCCACCTTTTTTACTTTGTTAAAACAAAGACCCCACCAACAAGGACTTGGTCAGCATGCCACGAGTTTTGGGGCCCTACCCTGAGATTCAACCCCCCCCCCCCCCCTCCAACCATCCTATACTAGTCTACTCCCCTTGAGATCTCATTTTCAGCCACCTTTTACGAGTCACGTGACAACATCGAGGTCCCAGGAGAAGGAGGGAGGCGAGATGTGAAGGATGTAAGAGCACGTGACCAAGCCTGACCAATAGGACAGCGGTCAGGCCAATTCCCCCCTACCACCCCCAATTGAGGGCCAAGTGGGGTTGAATCTACCCAGGGAAAACTGGGGATTGTTCTTCATTACTCAACCTCCTTGAGGGAACCACTATCTCTCTTCACCCTCAAGACATCAGGGAGGCAGGACTTCAGTTTACATATCCTCCAAAAGGGAGGAACCAGAGTCCTTTTACTAATGTAAGGTGTCTGATTTTGAGATTCTCGTTATCCTTACCCAACCTCCCATCCCTTCCTTATCATATCCCATTTTTTCCTTTTATCCTTTAAAGAAATATCCTACCCACTGAACCTTAACCTATTCCCTATATCCCTCCACGTGTGCCGTTTGCTTCGATCGTTAATTAATTCATCCTGTGACAGTGTTGATTCCCATATGTAATGTTTAAATCCCTAAGCTTTGCATTTCCATTTAATTTGCTTAAAGATTTTAACCACACGACTTCATCGTGTTCCTAGCCGGTAGGGGTAAGTGTGCTGTTAATAATTCAATTTATTTCCCTTTCCATGGAACGTGATTGCTGTGCTGGAGTTTCATCCACGGCCCACCAAACCCCACTCGAAGCTCCTCTTGGCTTAAATTAAAAGTTATCTGCTGTGCTCCCCTTTCATTTATTTTTATTTAAGTAGTATTGTAAATATATATATATATATATATATATATATATATATATATATATATATATATATATATATATATTGTCGGTATATTTTGTCTTATTGCCGACTGGCGACCTTTTCCATTGCTTTTTTTTTAGGGCCTTGAATCCCTTAAGCAAGGCCGGACACGAACCACGGGCCCGTAACAATATATATATATATATATATATATATATATATATATATATATATGTATATATATATATATATATATATATATATATATATATATATATATATATATATATATATATATGTATATATATATATATATATATATATATATATATATATATATATATATATTATATATATAAATATATATATAAATATATATATATATTTATATATATATGTATATATATATATATATATATATATATATATATATATATATATATATATATATATATATATATATATATATATATATATATATACTCGTACATATAAACATACATACATACAGTCAGACACTTGCTCTTTTTATATGAGGTTAATTTAAAAAGCTCTCTTTTATTTTATGAGATAAGTGCACATATAGTGATTAAATGAATATTTCATAGTACCGTAATTATCTCATTTACATTATAGTGGATGCAAATACGGATTTTTGGTGCTGTAAATTAAGTTGTTGTTATTTGTTCACTATGGATATAACTTTCTCTAATCCTTTCAGACAACGCCAGTCTTTTCCTCGAAACCCACAGTGGAGACTCACGCCCTCAACGCTGATGACTGACGAAGGTGAGCTTTATGTGTACAAGTAATTAGTAGAACATTTCAACATCTGTGAGTCCACTGTAATTGATGTCCGATTTAATTGGCTCTCTTTTATTTCATGGCAATTTTCTTGTCTGTTCGACTCTTTTGTTTAAACATAACATTATTGTGATACTTTAGACATGGTTACCTAGGAGTTAATTGGCTTTGCTCTATTTCTCGCAATTATATATATGTTTTGAAGTTTTTATGTTCCCTTTTTGGTTTGGAAGATGTGTGGTTATATATAATGCGTAATTGGCATGACAAATAAGCTAGCATCTGCAGGCTCCGTTGATAGCGCTGTAATTGGCACATGGGAATTATAGGACATTGCTTTTAATTTCATCATGTAATTTTTTTTTTTATATTTAGTGTCGATAAACATTGTTAAGTGACGCCAATCAAGAAAATTAGTCGATCAATCAACCTCGGCAATTTTTTATTTTCTTACGCGTTATTTATATAAAATAATACAGGGATACATTTTTGTGATTGTGGCGAGGTATATATGTGGTAGAATATGTATACGATGAGGTGACTGGTTTAGTGTAAAAGGTGATTTGAGATAAGGGTGTGTTGTATATCCGTGAATGTTTGATATGATGATGGAGTGAGTATTACGAGGTAGCAAAGAAAGGTCAATGGATTTAGTTTCAAGTTGTGGTCTAAGAAATCATTCATAAATGGAGCAGAGAGTGAGTGTTATTGACAAGTAACTCACTTCTAGTATTGATCTGGTAGAAAAATAAAGCAAACTTGCAGCAAGCAAAGAATTGGGGAGTGTTGGAAACCAGCGCGAATTTACGGTTCGACGTATAAAGGTTAAAGATCCCTCATGAATGGCAGAGAAAAGGGAGGAAACAATATCTCCTAACAAGAGACCGGCATATGTAGGTAGTAGGTTAGGGCATCAGCCACCTGTTGAGATACTACCGCTAGAGAGTTATTGGTTCCTTTGACTGGCCCGACAGTACTACATTGGATCCTTCTCTTTAGTTACGGCTCATTTTCCTTTTGCCTACAAATACACCGAATATTCTGGCCTATGCTTTACATATTTTCCTCTGTCCTCATACACCTGACAACACTGAGATTATTAAACCATTCTTTATCGCTCAAAGAGTTAACTACTGCCATGTAATTATTCAGGGGCTACTTTCCTCGTGGTAAAGGTAAAAATGACTTTAGTTTTGGCAAGCAGCTCTTCTAGGAGAGGGACACTCCAAAATCAAACCATTGTTCTCTGGTCTTGGATAATGCCATAGCCTCTGTGCCATGGTCTTTTGCTGTCTTTGGACAGAGGTTCTTGCTTAAGGGTACACTCGGGCACACTATTGTATCATTCTCTTCCTCTTTTTGCTTTAATTTTTATGGTTTATATTTAAAATATTCATTTTAATGTTGTTCCTGCTATAAGCCCTTGAGCTTATATCATTCTTCTTTTCCAACTAGGGTTGTAGCTTAGCAAGTAATAATGGTAATAATATGATCAGCACCCAAAGCTCTTCGCCACCCAAGCTAGGACCACGGAGTACAAGGCAATTACTGCTGATAACTCAGCAGGTAGACTTAAAGGCTCCCCCAAACCATCTGTCCCTAGCTCACAAGGTCTGCGAGTTTGCAGGCAACAGAAATTAACGGGCTTGAACTGGGCTCCCGTCCAATAGATCATGAGACAGGCACGTTTGCAATAGGTGTAATATTATATGAAGACCACATATGAGCTATATGTATAGGTATTCTAGAGTAAATATTATTGATGAATATAGGGTGAATTATGTGGTGCAAGGACTGCAGCGGGATGGTTACTAAAATTGGGAACAGTCTGGCGATGTCCATTTTATGGAAATGAATTATGGAATTTAACTGCTAATGGGAGAAAAACAGTAGAGGCAGTGAAGAAGAATTTTTTTGCTTAGCACAAATGGCATAAAATAATTAAAAATGCGATAAATATGAAATACAGCGAAGCGGAAACTATTTTCACAAAAGTAGATGGCACAACTGTTCTTGGTATCTGCAGTTGTTACATGAATGTGTTTGGTGATGTTTGTTGTTTCTTCTCAGAAATCATTATGGGCTAGCGTAAATATATTACTGTTGGCAAGCATAAGAGTACTAATGACACTGTTAATTACAATTATGTAGTGAGGATCAGTGAATCAAAATTATATATAATTATAGATGAAATATGAATGGGCAAGTTACACACTTCCTCTAGAATATAGACTAGCAGGTAGATGAATAAATCAGTTCATGAATAAATAAATGCATTGAGCATTACTTTGTTTTTTATATCAAACTAGTAAGCAGAAGGTAGCTTGAAATCTTTATATTTAATTTAATGAGGAAACGTTTTATACCATTGCGAAGAACCACTAAATTCATAGGATTGGACAAATAAATTATTATGACTAAAGGTACAGGGACGAAATTCAAACGACTGTCTAATCTGAAAAGAACAAATTTAATTTGAAATTATCCGTACAAATCCCACCCATGATATCCTGAGGTAAATTTTATTTTATTATAGTAAAAAAAAAGTATATATATAAACAGTTAATATCAATTTTTGATATACGTCTAGGTATTCCATAAAGAATGAAGTCTGAATTCAGGCATCACGTAATCCACCATGTGGAGGAGATTGATTAATTATTAATTTGGTTATAGTTTATCTGACGTCGCAGTTAACTAGGTCAATGACGTCAACATTTGATTGAAAAACTTATAAATATCTAGGCTTTGAAACGACATATTGGGAGACGATTTTCAAAGGACTTATTATCAAAACCCACATTTGGAATAGAATTATCATATTTCACATATCTCGTCATTTTAGTGACTTGGGACTTCGGAAATTGATTGATATTTATGGGGTTTCGGTGAAAGGAGTCACAGCATAATTCTCTACGCAATTGATTTAAAGCCAAACAAAATAGTTATAGTACCATATATTTTCCTAAATTCTTATATTAATCAGAAAAAAAATGATAAAGGAATCCGCAATTATATACATGTAAAAGTAAATCTAAATATAATTTTACATAAAATTGTGTACTTGTTTACCCTAGAATATTAATAATAATAATAATGAAAATAATAATAATAATAATAATAATAATAATAATAATAATAATAATAATGATAAAAATGATAATAATAATAATAAATGATGATAATGATGATTATGACAACAACAACAACAACAACAACAACTAATAATAATAATAATAATAATAATAATAATAAAAATAATAATAATAATAATAATAATAATAATAATAATAATAATAATAACAAAATTAATAATAATAATAATAATAATAATAATAATAATAATAATAATAATAATAATAATCTTACAATCTTCATCGATACATTATATGCTTTCTTTACACTATTTATCTTGTTGAGAATTACTAAATAGACGATCATCATTTCCAAGATTCATTTTATAGGATAAAGATATCGTCCTCCGAAAAAAGCCTCGTAAAAAAAAGACATAAAGTTCATTACGATACAACTTCAGATGGGGCTTTCGACCGTAAAGGCTCTCTAAAAACCCAAACTTAATGGCCAGAATAAATTGGACCGGAATGGAGCCCCCTTCAATCTTGGTATTTTTCTGTTCGTCGAAGAGATATTGGAAGATTTCAATATTATTCTCTCTCTCTCTCTCTCTCTCTCTCTCTCTCTCTCTCTCTCTCTCTCTCTCTCTCTCTCTCGCTTATATATGTATATATATATATATATATATATATATATATATATATATATATATATATATATATATATATATATATATATATATATATATATATATATATATATATATATATATATATATAAATATATATATATATATATACATATATATATCTCTTGCTTATATTATATATATATACTGTATATATATACATATATATATATATATATATATATATATATATATATATATATATATATATATGTGTGTGTGTGTGTGTGTGGAATGATCTTCCTAATCGGGTGGCTGAATCAGTAGAACTTCAAAAGTTCAAAGTTGGAGCAAATGCTTTTTTGTTGACAAGGCAGACAGTCTTTTTATAGTTTATTTATGACATATTTGTTTTTGATGTTGTTGATAGTTTATTATATGACATGTCTGTTTTGACGTTGTTTCTTATTTTAGAATGATTTATTGTTAATTTGTTCTCTTCATTTATTTATTTCCTTATTTCCTTTCCTCACTGAGCTATTTTTCCCTGTTGGAGCCCCTGGGCTTAAAGCATCTTGCTTTTCCAACTAGGGTTGTAGCTTGGATAGTAATAATAATAATAATATATATATATATATATATGTATATATATATATATATATATATATATATATATATATATATATATATATATATATATATATATGCAGAAGAACCACAGGGAAAATGAAAATACAGAATATACACTTGAGTCCTGACTAGTTTCGTGATACTTCCTCAGAGGACTGATTTATTGAGAGAGGTTTCTTACATTTTATAGGGAAAGCAAAAGTAGGAACATACATATAGAGATTTAGAGAACAATGACACTCCCTTACCCGCTACCTGGGCTTGACTCAGGTGTGCGTAGGCGGAGTCCGAAAGCTCGTTAGACACCTGCTAAAAAGGGTCATTTCTAGTGGCGGGTATATTTTTGTTTTCTTCTTATTTTACTTTCATTACAGTTATTTATATGTCAATGCGGTAGCCTTATTTATATAAATACATAAGCAAAACATACACAAAATTACAAATATATATACATATATACACATACATATACATATATACATACATACATACATATATACATATATATATATATATATATATATATATATATATACATATATATATATATACACATATATACACATACACACATATACATATACATACATACACACACATACATATACATATACATACACATACACATATACATATATATACATACATACAGATACAAATACATATACATATACATAAATACTTACACATACACATACATATACATACACATACACATATACATATATATACACACACATATATACATGTATACATATATACACATACATACCTATGCATATATACATTTATATGTATACAACATTAATATCATAAACATATAATCATGTATATATCAATACTTATATCTAGCATAACGCTATATAGTGCCAATATACTTATGCATACTATATAAAATAATTGTTTCTTTTAATGAATGGTAGCTTAGGTCTAAATATTAATTTCACACCGATGTTAATTATTCACAATACATTCAATTCTACATTAAGTGGTTAATGTTTTTTTATATAGTTTACAAATCTCTTTACATATAAAGGCATCGAGTTTATACATTCCATGACCAATATTCAAGTTGTTTTCAAAGGTTTCTTTTATGAAACTGGACTCTATGATGTTTCTTTCTACTAAGTTATTTGAATGAACCAATTTCTTTGCACCTGACCAAATAAATTGAGTTTGTGAATAGTAGTTACAACAAAAAAGTGAAAGAGTTATTAAAAGGGAATGAAGATCTGATAAAAAAGGTTTGTACAATATCACCAACATTGCCATATATGTATGGAACTATTAAAACTCATAAGCCAAATTATCCAGCTAGGCCAATAATTAGCTCTGTAGGTTCAGCAGCATATAAATTATCTAAGTACCTTGTGAATATCCTCAATCCTTTAGTTGGCACCATCTCATATTTAAATATAAAAAATAATGTAGACTTGATTAATAAACTGAATGAAGTAGAGATCAACAGTACCTGTAGGCTTGTCAGTTTTGATGTAGTCTCACTATTCACAAAAGTACCTATTGATGACATGTTGGAATTTTTATCTGAAACATTAGATAATAGACAATTGAATCTACCATTCTCCATACACACTTTAATAGAATTAATTAAATTATGTATAAAAGATTGTAAATTTGAATTCAATGGGAGATTTTATGCACAAACTTTTGGTATGGCTATGGGAAACCCTTTATCCCCAGTATTGAGCAATCTATACATGGAATTTTTTGAAAGCAGAATCGTAAATAACATCATACCTAATAATGTAAAATGGTTTCGATATATTGACGACATAATATGTGTGTGGCCAGGAAATGAAAATTTAGATAACTTTCTTCTTAGATTGAATAGTTTGGTACCATCAATAAATTTCACTATGGAGCTGGAGAATAATTGTACCCTACCTTTTTTGGATTGTCGCATACATAGATGTAATAATAGTCTCAAGTTCAGTGTATACAGAAAGCCAACGAATATCTCGGCATATGTCCATTATTACTCAAACCAAGGCAACAAAGTTAAGAAATCTGTATTTACTTCTATGTTTTTAAGAGCATTCCGAGTCTGCAGCCCTGAATATATTGATGACGAAATAAATGGTATTAGAGCAATAGGTAAAAAACTAAAGTATCCTGAAATTGTATTAGATGATGCCCTAAGAACAGCAAAAAAGACTTTTTTCGGTAATGATAACAGAAAAAACTATAACACACAAAATTTACTTGTACTACCTTATTGTGATTCATTTAAAGAAATTCCCCAACTGTTAAAAAACTTCAATGTAAATGTAGCATTTAAGAGTAAAAATACAATAAAAACAGCCTTAATAAAGAATTCTCCTGACATTACCAAGGGATGTGTATATCGTATTCCATGCAATGCTTGTGAAAAATACTATATTGGTCAAACTGGTAAAGCCCTAGAAAAGAGAATTGAACAACATAAGAAAAGTGTCAGGTATGCTCAAGATAATAATGCACTCTTTGCCCACGTTAGAGATAAAAATCACCCTATTAATTGGTCAGGTGCAAAGAAATTGGTTCATTCAAATAACTTAGTAGAAAGAAACATCATAGAGTCCAGTTTCATAAAAGAAACCTTTGAAAACAACTTGAATATTGGTCATGGAATGTATAAACTCGACGCCTTTATATGTAAAGAGATTTGTAAACTATATAAAAAAACATTAACCACTTAATGTAGAATTGAATGTATTGTGAATAATTAACGTCGGTGTGAAATTAATATTTAGACCTAAGCTACCATTCATTAAAAGAAACAATTATTTTATATAGTATGCATAAGTATATTGGCACTATATAGCGTTATGCTAGATATAAGTATTGATATATACATGATTATATGTTTATGATATTAATGTTGTATACATATAAATGTATATATGCATAGGTATGTATGTGTATATATGTATACATGTATATATGTGTGTGTATATATATGTATATGTGTATGTGTATGTATATGTATGTGTATGTGTAAGTATTTATGTATATGTATATGTATTTGTATCTGTATGTATGTATATATATGTATATGTGTATGTGTATGTATATGTATATGTATGTGTGTGTATGTATGTATATGTATATGTGTGTATGTGTATATATATGTGTATATATATATGTATATATATATATATATATATATATATATATATATATATATATATATATATATATATATATATATGTATATATGTATGTATGTATGTATATATGTATATGTATGTGTATATATGTATATATATTTGTAATTTTGTGTATGTTTTGCTTATGTATTTATATAAATAAGGCTACCGCATTGACATATAAATAACTGTAATGAAAGTAAAATAAGAAGAAAACAAGAATATACCCGCCACTAGAAATGACCCTTTTTAGCAGGTGTCTAACGAGCTTTCGGACTCCGCCTACGCACACCTGAGTCAAGCCCAGGTAGCGGGTAAGGGAGTGTCATTGTTCTCTAAATCTCTATATGTATGTTCCTACTTTTGCTTTCCCTATAAAATGTAAGAAACCTCTCTCAATAAATCAGTCCTCTGAGGAAGTATCACGAAACTAGTCAGGACTCAAGTGTATATTCTGTATTTTCATTTTCCCTGTGGTTCTTCTGCATCTGAGCATCACGTTTTCCTGTGATTTTTACGCATATATATATAT
>NC_090741.1:77836789-77856789 GCF_036898095.1 Palaemon carinicauda | reverse complement strand
ATAGTTCAGCAACGAAAAATTCTAACCATGCTCTGTGCGTAAAGGTATGTAAAGTTTTCGTTTAAAAAGTTTACACAAACCAAATTATTATATATTTTTGCGTGAAATGATGTTCTTGAAAGAGAACAAACATATGATGAAAACCAGAATAAGGAAAATGACAAAATCAAACTGTTATTTCATGAAAAAGAAACAAGTAGGAAAATGCACGTAGAATACAAAGAATAAATTGAAAAAACAAAACGATTGCAAACAGGACATAATGAAAAATATAAAAAAGTATTGTTTTTTCTTTCATGAATATCTAATGAAAGACTAGGGAAAGTTCATGAAAGGGGTGACTCTGATAGTGAGGAGGAAATTAGAGACAAAATATCCAAGAAGCCCTTCAAGTTAATGAGTAAGGCTGTAAGTGTAATTGAACAGTTATCCCATATTCTTGAAAAGTGATTGGGTCAAGAAGAGGAGTAAATTGAACTGCCTGAAAATAATCGCAATAGGCAAGAGTTCAAACACAATTGTATCTAAGAAAATTCTAGTATTTTTTTTTTTGTATTTTTTTTGGGGGGTGGGGGGTCGGGGTGGGTGTTACTCTCGTTGGGAGGTGAGTTTTAGCACAATATTTTTTTTTTTTGGGGGGGGGGTGGGAATTCGAGTACCACGGTAATTTTTTGGGAAGAATCAAGCACAATTAGCTTATATGATTTGATTTTTGATAATCCAGGCATAATTGAGTTTCTAAAGAGGATTTAAACAAGTAGTCAAATGAGCCTTATATTCTAATACATTGATGCCTGGATTCTCTTACCGATCTCGGGATCAGAGTCCCCAGGCAAAACCACTCAAGACAATAGCATCCGACCGGCCGGGAATCGTAACCTGGTCGAGGATACTTGTATGACAGTGACAGTACTTAAATGGTACTTTTACTGTCACTGTCATGCAAGTATCATGAACCAGGGTTCGAGTCCCGGCTGGTCAGATGCTATTGTCTTTAAGTGGTTTCGCCTGGGGACTCCGATCTCGAGGTCGGTAAGACAATGCACTGAGATATATGGCTTATTTGAATTTAAAAAAAAAACATCTAAATGTGCAAAATTTATTATTTAACAATTATGTTTGAAGCAGTCAAATAAAAATGAGGTTTATAGAAAATATGCGAATAATAGCTATAGAGCAATTTTTTAAGAAGTTCGTGTATAATATTTTAAGGAGGATTCTATAATAACATTTTAGAGAGAGAGAGAGAGAGAGAGAGAGAGAGAGAGAGAGAGAGAGAGAGAGAGAGAGAGGAGAGAGAGAGAGAGAGAGAGAGAGAGAGAGAGATGAGATATCCATTGGTAAAATGCTTTGTAGAAAAGAGAGAAATGGCTTATCACTGGCTTATAACTTCATAGGAGAGAGAGAGAGAGAGAGAGAGAGAGAGAGAGAGAGAGAGAGAGAGAGAGAGAGAGAGAGAGAGAGAGAGAGATGAAAGCTTATCGGGCGTTCACAAATGAAAGCAAAGCTCTGAAATTTCCAAAAGAATGATAATCCAAGTCTAGTAATTTTCCTTCTGAATATTCAAAAGCGAAATGAAAGGCTGAACTAGAGAGGGAAATCACATTAATATTAGATAAAATCATCGGAAACTTTGCTGGGCGAAGTTGCAACGCATTTAGACTGCATATTTGACTTGGCTGTTCATATTCAACGTGTTCATTGGCTGAGTTGGGCAATAATGTCTTTGCTTAGGTTGGAGTTACTCAGTCTTGCTTCATAACGTATTGTTGTAATAGGAAATTTCACCGACAGTGTAGTGTAAAGACTTGAAAAACTTTTTTTTCGCTTAGAGTGAACGACTTAATACTATTCAAATATATTCCTTCTAAAACAGTGCAATATTTTGAAAAAAAGTGTTCATAATGGCAAAAGATAAGTTTTTCTGTCTCAAATGGTAAAAAAGATGATACAGTATATCTGAAGTGGCCTTTTTGTTTTCCTTGTAATTCCACTTCATACTCAATGATACTGTGTTCTTTCAATAGTTCGAAAACATACTAAAATGGTTTTGTTCCTCCGATAACTTTGCGTTTGATAAAGTGATAATTTATTAAATCAATCCTTGAGCAACATTAAGTAACAATTATTTTTATCTTGTGGTTCTGGTACATAATTTAAATTTCATATACTTCCGTAACATATTCAGGGATCTTTGTTCATCTAATAGCTGTAAAATATAAGCAAACATTTTGTTCTTCCAAGGATTTGAGAAAAAGGAATTATTGTTATTTCAATAACTACGCAACATATATGTGATGCATATACCTCCCGTGAGTCATTATCTTATTAAGTAATGCGTTTGTTTATCAATACTCTACAACGCCTCAAATATTTACTCTTGAAATAACCCAACATTATTTTAAAGGTAATATTTTTTGTAAATTGTGTAATCTTTTATATAAAATATATAATAAGGCAAGTATTTTTCAAGAGATCCAACTAAAACTTTTACTTTTAATGTATGCAACTGTTCCTCCAACAATTCTTTAACCTAGAAATAATCTTGTATTTACTCAAGGAATCTAAAAATTGAAGGAAAAAGTTGTTCCCTACGGGTAAATCTTCCATTGAACAAAGTCTCGCCGTAAACGATTTATGGTAATTAAGCCAATTTAGAATAAAGGTCTTAGAAAGGAAGAACGGATTATTCGTTATTAACTACTCAAGGTTTCTATCAATCGCAATAAAACGTCGAGTCAGATGATGAATTAACATCTGTACAACCTTAAGGCGGTTTTTTTTTTTCCCAGGAAATTAGTCATTTCACGGGACTGCAAGAGAACTGACCCGGGAAAACTAACTCGGACAGAATCCCGGTCAGTGTATGACAATGGCCCTGATAATTTTTTCTTTTCTAGTCAATAAAATGATCGTGAGTCTGATTATGAATTAATTACCGACCTCGTAAACTGAAATTACCCTTTCTTCTCTGTTATTTGTTCAAAAGAATATACTCTTTTTAATCCCGGTGAGGGATCCCTGTTATCAAATCTGATCACTGAAGAGGTTTTCTCTAACCTTTTTACCGTTTAGTTTATCAAACTGATAATATCAAAGAATGTTTATTTCAATTTGTTGCTATGCTGGTATTAAATCATCCACTTGAAGAGGTTTCATTCAATCTTCTTACTATGCAGTTATTATTATTATTATTATTATTATTATTATTATTATTATTATTATTATTATTATTATTATTATTATTAGCTAAGATACAACGCTAATTGGGAAAACAGGATGCTAAAAGCCCAAGGGATCTAATTGTGAAAAAGTTTGTGAGAAAAGTAAATAAGGAAACATAAAATAATGTATGTGGGTGTACCCTCAAGCAAGAGAACTCTAACACAAGACAGTGGAAGTGATAACCCCCAGACCGATGTTTTTCCAAGCGGGGGAAATGAAAACCTAACATGAAAAAGTCCCAGAGTAGACTATTTCTCAGAAAGGGACCAGAAATTCTGGGTCTTGAATAATAAATGATATACAAATGCGAGGTTCCTTGAGGTTAAATCCATTCCACATCAGGAAGCAAATCCAATCCTACAACTTAATTGAAAGAGCCGACCAGGACTTCTTATTTACTTTGGGCCGAAAAATTGGGATTATATATTCTCCGAGTAAACATAGATAGCTAAATATCGCGTTGCGTTTCGGTAAAAAAGGCAATCTTGTTTTCTCAGAGAGGTATCCTTAACCTTGACAATATTCTAAATGCATTGCTGTTTATTCATTCCTTTTTATTCATAGTATAAAATTTTTGCAATGAAAATACATAATGCCGCTTTTGCTCATTTTGGCTGAAGAGTATTATTGTTTTAAAGGTATGTTCAAATGACATGAGATGAACATGGCTAAAGTAAAACATTTATTTTAATATTTATACTAGTTGACTAATTTTGCAATAATGATATACAAGTTCAAGTAGAGATATGTTTTGTAATATTTCCATACTAAAAAATGTGATTATATCAGTAAAAAGAATAATAATAATGATAATGCTTACCGTTATTATCATCATCTTAAAAACCTTATTTCTCGCGTTCAAAAAAACATTTCGTAATATATTAGAAAGTTACTGGTTGTAAATTAAGAATAATAAAAAGGACATTGAAGGTCGCTCAAAGGAGCATTCAATATTGAGGTGAAACAATGTTGTCACTTGTGTCCCCCACCATCGAATCTGATGTCTGTGACGTTAGTCTTTTAGGTTGTGTTCAGCTACTACGAATTCCATGTTCATTTTGGCATTTTTTCGGCAATTTGTTTTACCAGATCCATATGTAAATATTTTGTTTTAAGAATGAAACGTGTTTCTTCCTCTATGTATTAGCACCATCTTTTTAATATGGTCTCCCATCCGGCACCGGTCGACTGCGACTGCTGCAACGCCAGTTTCCTTAAATCATCTGCCAGTCTATTTTTTTTCTTTAGACTGAACTGTAAAAGGGCTAAACTTTTATGGTTATCTATACAAAATTCTCTCTCTCTCTCTCTCTCTCTCTCTCTCTCTCTCAGCATGAAAAATGTAGTGTTTATGTTTTTATACAATATGCTAGTTTTCATTGAAGCTAAAGTTTGGGTGTTTATCTATACATAATTCTCTCTCTCTCTCTCTCTCTCTCCTCTCTCTCTCTCTCTCTCTCTCAGCATGAAAAATGTAGTGTTTATGTTTTATACAATATGCTAGTTTTCATTGAAGCTAAAGTTTGGTGTTTATCTATACATAATTCTCTCTCTCTCTCTCTCTCTCTCTCTCTCTCTCTCTCTCTCTCTCTCTCAGCATGAAAAATGTAGTGTTTATGTTTTATACAATATGCTAGTTTTCATTGAAGCTAAAGTTTGGTGTTTATCTATACATAATTCTCTCTCTCTCTCTCTCTCTCTCTCTCTCTCTCTCTCTCTCTTCTCTCTCTCTCTCTCTCTCTCTCTCTCTCTCTCCTCAGCATGAAAAATGTAGTGTTTATGATTTATACAATATGCTAGTTTTCATTGAAGCTAAAGTTTGGTGTTTATCTATACATAATTCTCTCTCTCTCTCTCTCTCTCTCTCTCTCTCTCTCTCTCTCTCAGCATGAAAAATGTAGTGTTTTATGTTTTATACAATATGCTAGTTTTCATTGAAGCTAAAGTTTGGTGTTTATCTATACAAAATTCTCTCTCTCTCTCTCTCTCTCTCTCTCTCTCTCTCTCTCTCTCTCAGCATGAAAAATGTAGTGTTTATGTTTTTATACAATATGCTAGTTTTCATTGAAGCTAAAGTTTGGTGTTTATCTATTCATAATCTCTCTCTCTCTCTCTCTCTCTCTCTCTCTCTCTCTCTCTCTCTCAGCATGAAAAATGTAGTGTTTATGTTTTATACAATATGCTAGTTTTCATTGAAGCTAAAGTTTGGTGTTTGTATCTATACATAAATCTCTCTCTCTCTCTCTCTCTCTCTCTCTCTCTCTCTCTCTCTCTCAGCATGAAAAATGTGGTGTTTATGTTTTATACAATATGCTAGTTTTCATTGAAGCTAAAGTTTGGTGTTTATCTATACATAATTCTCTCTCTCTCTCTCTCTCTCTCTCTCTCTCTCTCTCTCTCTCTGAACGATAAGAATATAGCCTTTATATGTTATGCAATATTTTCATTTTCTGACACCTAACCTTTTCGTTCCTGGCCTCCAGACATACAAGAGTAGTCTCTCGGAAGACTTGGTTATCACAGATGATGATGTTATATGTTTAGGTAGATCAGATTCAGGAGATTTAAAACGGCAGTTATTTCATTTTATAAATATTTTATTTTATAGAATTTAATGAAAATGATATTTCACAGTTAAGTTGTGAAAGGTGTGGTATGTGTATTTGTGCATTCCTTTAATTTTTTTCAGCCATATTTTCATTTACTTATTTGTCAAATTATTATTTGAGTAACACCAATGAAATAATTGTTTGTTTAATTAGTAATTTCATGTCAGAACTCATAATGTTGATTAATTTTGGCTCCTCATATAATTGAGCGAACACAAATTTTATATTTTTCTGGTCACTAATTTGTTGATATCTATTCTATTGTTGATAATTAGTCTGGGCTGAGGTTTTGAGGGGCATCAAATTTATGGTTTACCTTACTACCAGACGTAAACTCTGAAGTTTCATTAGTTAATGAACTGTTTTTAATGATTCTGAAGAAAATATTTAATTGTTAGAGCTTTTATCCTTCCATTTCCATGATCAGACAGTCGGATTGGTTTTATAGCTCTCTCTCTCTCTCTCTCTCTCTCTCTCTCTCTCTCTCTCTCTCTCTCTCATCTGACTTTATATATAAATACGTTCCGGGCTGCCTATATGTCCCTTCCCTTTTGGAGAGAGAGAGAGAGAGAGAGAGAGAGAGAGAGAGAGAGAGAGAATGGGTGGGGGGAACTTGTTTATACTCCATAAACAGGAAAGGACTAACGGATTTGAAGCGCATGTAAACACACACACGTAACGCATGTTTACTCACCTCCCATAAAAGTTATATTGCATGCATCTATTTTAATATTCTGTACACCTATTTCTAGAGGTTGTAACAATGCTGCAGTTATTGTTTCTTCCTTTTCTTCTTATTGAGTCAGCGTTTTGTGTGGAAATTACTTTTTGCTGATTAATTGGATTATGGATACTCTCTATTTAAAGATTTAAAGGCTGTCACGAATGGCAGAGGCAAGGGACAGTAACATTGCCATGTCTAGCAGGACAATGCCCCAGAGTGTGAAATATATATTTATATATATATATATATATATATATATATATATATATGATCAGCGCCCAAGAAACCTCTCCATTCAACTAGGACCAAGAAGAGCCAGGCAATGGCTGCTAATGACTCAGTGCATAGATCTTTAGGCTCACCCCCCCCCCTATCCTTAGCTCACGAGGAGGGTGAGGTTGCAGCGACCAATGGAACTAACAAGCTTGATCGGAACTTGAACCCCAGTCTGGCGTACACCACTCAGGGACGTTAGATTTTGTGTTGCGTGAAAAGCGGTATTCGCATATCTTCGTTATTTTGTGACAATGGAGATTTAGATTAGCGTAAATGTCAGCTTAATTGCATATATAACTCTTCATATGAAGGCTCTATATACCACTGCCAGCAAGGAACACCGTTATGGCAAAGCTCCCATCTTGCCTGATTAATTAATCAAACTATATTGTATAAATGTTTCTGAAACTAAGATATTTCCCCATGAAATTAATTAGATGAAGTACTTTTACATATTTTTTCTCTTCAGTAATGACATCGTATCCCTGCCCATTCCAGGGCTATATTTGAAGGGACTTTCTTTGTTGTTGTTCACAGTTATGAACGCATGACAAGCTAATTGCCTTTTTGAAGCCTTATGGTAATGGCGTTGGGTTGCAGGAAAATGGGATCTGGCTGCACACAACATATCAGGAATTGCTAACGACCGAATATATGTATAAATAGAGAGGCAGTCGTTTTGGGTGTTTAAACAAAAAAGGCGTAAATATCGAGAGGGGGGTCATACCCAGTTGGAGATGTCTGTGGCGTGGTTAGGTGTGACTGGTAGTTATTTATGGTCCATCCAAAATTGAGCAAAAGCGAAGATGCTGAATTCTTGTTTGTTTCATTGGCAACGAAGGTAAGCTTCAAAGCGTTCCAATAGATATAACTGCTTCTCCCATGTTTCATATTGTTTCTATTCTCGGAAATCTCCGCTTACCTTTTGTTTTCCCAAATTCGTGTAATCCTTTTTTTATCAACAATCAGTTCATCGCCTTTGCCAAAATTGAATGTTTTGTGTAGGGTATGTATTCCCCCTTGTAGTCGTATTCATTTTAGTTTGTGAGCAAATAATACTGTACCGTTTGGACCAAACTTGATAGTTATGATGGGTATAACCCAAGGATGAATCAGTGACAGTTTGGATACGCAGAAGTACTATGAAAGTAATCGCTATGTTAATTAAATGACAAATATTTTGTTAATTTATTTTTTTGTTTGTGAACAGTATTACGCAAAAACTACTGAACCAAGTTCAACAAAACTTGTTGGACAAATGGAGTATGACCCAAGGACAATTTCGTTAGATTTTGAAAAAAATACATCAACGTACAAGTACACAAGGGAGCTAGAGTAGAATAAGAATGCTTGGCTAGGCGAAGGCATCCACTCTACTGAGTGTCCCTTAAGTTCATGCCTGTAAAGACAGCGGAAAGATATGGCATACTCATTTGCCATTGACAACTTTCCGCAATGGCTTTCATTTGTTTATTTATTTATTAAGTGTTTTTATGGACCTGACAATTTAAACGATCCCGTCGTCGAACATTTGTTAAACTGCAAAAAAAAAGAAAAAAAAAAGAAAAAAAAAAATATATAAATGGATAAAAAAAAGAAAAAAAAAAACAATTTGTTTCCGGTGGTTAAGAGCAGATGAATGCTTTCACGGCAGAGTGGGTCATAAAACATTTTGGAAGCATCATGTAAAGGCCCACTGCTGGGTCCTCATGTGTGTGTTTGTGTGTTCCATAAACCGTAAAACAAAAAACCAATCTTTAACTGGCGGAATAACGGAACTGTATAAAAGATATCGTGTCCCTTTCCAAAAAATAGAGAAAACTTGTTAATTGTTTTAATAAAGAGAACGATTTGTTTGATTGTAGAATTTGTTGTATCCTTTTCTTTTTCTTTTTGGAAAATTGTTCTTCGCCAAAATGCAAAGGATACCTTCGAAATTGAGCAAAAATAAGTATTTTTCCCAAATTCTGAAATGTTGCACTGAATAACTTTTGTCAGAATTCGAAAATGTTTTTCTGGAAATTTTTGTAACAAACACCTGGAATCTTATTAATTTCATGGCATACCTAAAAGAAATAAAATCTTCTTTCTTTTTATTTTTACGAGTTGCAAATAGATTCTCTTTTACAGTTTTATATTTCCCTTCACAGTTTCGTAATTCATTTTACTTTTGAAACATTCTATTATTTATTATTTCAATTTATGGATACGATACTCAACACACGTGAAAAGATTAATATTACTTTAGTGAGCTAAGAGATAAATCTCTCTCTCTCTCTCTCTCTCTCTCTCTCTCTCTCTCTCATGAATATGAAAACTCTAAATAAACACACAAGAAGAAACACACTCTTAGCTCCTCCCATTCTGGATATGTATGGCCATATGTATCGATGTTATCCAAGTCTTCTCAAAGGTTATATTCCATATATACAGTGGTATTTGCTTTATCACTACGGCTCTTCTCATTTGTGACTTGTGTAAATAATAATAAAAATCATAATCTAGTAGGAAACAAATCCACGTGTGTTTTGCGTTTTCGGTTTCACAAAAAAAAAAAAGAAAAAAAAATCATCAAAAGGGTTATATTTTCAATTTACTATATATAACTTCATTCGTTACCCTGAAATTTAGATTGTTTCTGCGTATTGTATTATTTTGGTATGTGTGTCTATGTTTGTGTTTATGAACAAATTTTTAAGAATTTTTGACATTAGTCTCAAAACTACGCACATAAATCGTCGAACTTATCAACAACTGAAGTCTTCTTCTTTCTCACCTTTATCCCTACATTAAGGGGTCGCTTGCTTGAAGCCTTCGATCAAAGGGACCATCTTCCACTAAACCTCTTCTCTCCATATCCTCCTTCACCTTATCTCACCATCTAATTGTCTGCCTCCTACTTGATCCTCCTCCCTAACAGGTTCCCTCCAGGCCCTCCCCACTCCTCCCCCACTATCATCCTTTACAGCTGAATACTGCATTCTATTTCTGGCTTAAATATATTAAAATATTCTAAACCATATTGCAGCTCATTATCTTGTTATGCCAAATTTGAATACGTTAATAATTATTCATGGGATTCTCCTTTGAATGATTAGTCTCTATCATAATTTAAGGTAATGGATGAACTAATATTTTAATGGGCTAATTAAAATTTTAGACTGTCGAGAGGAATAGGATATACAGCAGTGTCTAAGTATGCTATTACTAACGAATATTTGGACTTTATTTAGTAGCTTTTATTCACATGACCGTACGATCGTGATTTTGTTTGATTTTATTGTATAGCTCTCTCTCTCTCTCTCTCTCTCTCTCTCTCTCTCTCTCTCTCTCTCTCTCTCACTTGTGTGCATATATATACATATATATATATATATATATATATATATATATATAGTATTAATCCCTTTTCCAACCAGAGGTCAGTACCGTATGTTGTTACCGGCACAAAATGTATACCCTCTTTAAGAACGTGTTAATCCCTTCCTTCTTTTCGACCATATCTACTCTAATGGCATTAGGCCTAATCTATCCTTTCACATTGTCTATGTCCACTTTTCCCTTAATTTTTTCCTATTGAATTATTCATTTTATCACTAGTGTACACAAGCTGTCAAAATTGACGGCTAAATATGCAAAAATATAAGAACAAACGCCCTCTTTCTCCAGGGAGAAACCAAAGTTATACATCTGGCAATGCTGTTTGGTATGACTTGATATATATTTATACACACACAAACACACACACACATATATATATATATATATATATATATATATTATATATATATATATATATATATATATATATATGTTAGTAATGGAGGTCATTGTGCCACCTTTTTTGCTTTGTTAAAACAAAGACCTCACCAGCAAGGACTTGGTCGGCATGCCAAGAGTTTTGGGGCCCTACCCCTAGTCAACATCGAGGTCCCAGGAGAAGGAGGGAGGCGAGATGTGAAGGAGGTAGGAGCACGTGACCAAGCCTGACCAATAGGACAGCGGTTAGGCGAATTCCCCCCTACCACCCCCAATTGAGGGCCAAGCGGGGTTGAATCTACCCAGGGAAAACTGGGGATCGTTTTTCTTTACTCAACCTCTTTGAGGGAACCACCATCTTTCTTCACCCTCAAGACATCAGGGAGGCAGGACCTCTGTTTACATATCCTCCAAAAGGGAGGAACCAGAGTCCTTTTACTAAGGTAAGGTGTCTGATTTTGAGATCCTCGTTATCCTTACCCAACCTCCCATCCATTCCTTATCACATCCCATTTTTTCCTTTTATCCTTTAAAGAAATATCCTACCCACTGAACCTTAACCTATTCCCTATATCCCTCCATGTGTGCCGTTTGCTTCTATCCTTAATTAATTCACCCTGTGACAGTGTTGATTCCCATGAGTAATGTTTAAATCCCTAAGCTTTGCATTTTCATTTAATTTGCTTAAAGGTTTTAACCATACGACTTCATCGTGTTCCCAGCCGGTAGAAGTAAGTGTGCTGTTAATAATTCAATTTATTTCCCTTTCCATGGAACGTGATTGCTGTGCTGGAGTTTCATCCACGGCCCACCAAACTCCACTCGAAGCTCCTTGCGGCATAAATTGAAAGAGTTATCTGCTGTGCTCCCCTTTCATTTATTTTTATCTAAGTATTATTGTAAATATATATATATATATATATATATATATATATATATATATATAAATATATATATATATATATATGTATATATTGTCGGTATCCTTTGTCTTATTGCCGACTGGCGACCTTTTCCAATGCTTTTTTTTTATGGCCCTTGAGTCCCTTAAGCAAGGCCGGACACGAACCACGGGCCCGTAACATACTGGCGACCAGATGCCAGGATTCGCTAAGACAGTAATTTCAAATTAATTTTATTAAAGTCAAATTCCCCCCTTTTCTGTCTTTAGCGACTTGACGAACCTCAATTTCATTTCAAGTAAATTATATTATCACTGGAGTTGGAACCGTGGAAGAAAACAGCAAAAGCATTCTATTGTCATCGTTAAAGTTTTGTGTCTATTAGTGCGTGTGTTCGCACCGTAAACCTTTTTGTTTTAAAACCCCAGGTGGTAGAATTTAGTCCTATTGTTTAGCAAGATAGCCAACCGCGTGAAAAGAATTTGTGTTTTTTTTTCTGAGTGTTTATTATCACAGTGGTTAAAATTTTTCATTTATTAAATATATTGTGCATTATGTGAATGTGTTATTGTCTTATCTTGTGTTTAAAAAAAAGGAAATAAGTGATGTGAAACTTACGAAATTTTAGGACAAAAATGTGGCAGGCTGAGCACGTGTTCATTTCAAATCATGGCCAACCTGATATAACTCAGCCCACCGCCGTGTTTCCGAATGAAGCCAAGGTTTATTATTATCTGTTATTATTATCTTTGTTATTTGTTTAAGAAATTCTACTTAACAAAAGCGCAGACCCGAGATTTAAGCCAAATTATTGTACATTGGTAAGTGACTCACGCACATATCAGTCATTTTTGTGGGAGAAATATTTTATCATTTATCTTTAGTGCTAGGATATAGGTTAGTCTCATATCGAAACTCTTGGCTTCCGATTCACGTAAACGTTTTACAGCCGTGAGGCATAATTCCGTTGAGTAACGGTAAGAACACTTGGCGTTCCTTATTTCAATTTTTTCTTTTGACAGTAAGGGTATTTAATTTCATTTTATTACTTTTCGTGGGATATTATTTTATGTACATTTTTTAAAGGGATAAATTTTTTCATTTATATATATTGTGCAGTGGGTGAATGGTTAATTTTGTGTTAAAACTAAGTGAATTGAAATTTACGACATTTTAGGAAAAACGTGGTCGACTAAAACACGTGTTCATACCCTTTTACCCCCAAAGGACGTACTGGTACGTTTCACAAAACTCATCCCTTTACCCCCATGGACGTACCGGTACGTCCTTGCAAAAAAATGCTATAAAAATTTATTTTTTCATATTTTTGATTAATTTTTGAGAAAATTCAGGCATTTTCCAAGAGAATGAGACCAACCTGACCTCTCTATGACAAATATTAAGGCTGTTAGAGCAATTTAAAAAAAATATACTGCAAAATATGCTGGGGAAAAAATAACCCCTTGGGGGTTAAGGGTTGGAAATTTCCAAAGAGCCTGGGGGTAAAAGGGTTAATTTCCAGTGAGGCATAATTCTGTAGAGTAACGGCAAGAACACGTGGCATTCCTTATTTCATTTTTTTCTTTTCACAGTGAGGGTGTGTAATTTCATTTTGTTACTTTTCGTGGGATATTATTTTTATGTACATTTTTTTAAAGGGATAACTTTCGTACGATTGTATAATATTGTTAACCTAAAGATAAAGGATTTATGATATCACATTCAATTCAATTTTTTCAGTCAGGGTATAGGATCATTTAGATAAAATATTATGGAGTGTAATTTCTTAAATTCATTTTTTTTTAACTAAAGGGAAAGATGTAAAGGGGTTGATGTTATTAAAGAAGCATTAAGCAATCTTAGGGACATTGTTTGTTTTATTTAATTTGTTATACTTTAAGTTTATATACAAACTTTGCTTTAAAGTCACAGAGTTGCAAGTGGTGGTGTTGCAAGAACGGACCCACACATTTTTACAAATCCATTTTTTCTTATGACTAGCATAGAAGGGTCACACATCGTGGAGATTCCATTTTTTCCCTTATGACTAGCATAGGAGGGTCACACATGGTGGAGATTCCATTTTTTTCCTTATGACTGGCATAGGAGGGTCACAAATCGTGGAGATTCCATTTTTTTCCTTACGACTAGCATAAGAGGGTCATCCATTGTTGTGATTCCATTTATTCATGACTAGCATAGAGGGTCATCCATTGTTGTGATTCCATTTATTCATGACTAGCATAGAGGGTCATCCATTGTTGTGATTCCATTTATTCATGACTAGCATAGAGGGTCATCCATTGTTGTGATTCCATTTATCCATGACTAGCATAGAGGGTCATCCATTGTTGTGATTCAATTTATTTATGACTAGCATAGAGATTCATCCATTGTTGTGATTCCATTTTTCATGACTAGCATAGAGGGTCATCCATTGTTGTGATTCTATTTATTTATGACTAGCATAGAGGGTCATTCATTGTTGTGATTCCATTTATTTATGATTAGCATAGAGGGTCATTCATTGTTGTGATTCCATTTATTTATGACTAGCATAGAGGGTCATTCATTGTTGTGTTTCCATTTATTTATGACTAGCATAGAGGGTCATTCATTGTTGTGATTCCATTTTTATATGACTAGCATAAAGATTCACCCATTGTTGTCATTCCATTTTTTTAAGACTAGCATAGAGATTCACCCATTGTTGTGATTCCATTTTTTATGACTAGCATAGAGATTCACCCATTGTTATGATTCCGTTTTTTTTTTTTTTTTAAGACTAGCATAGAGACTCACCTATTGTTGTGATTCCATTCTTTCAAAACTAGCATAGAGATTCACCCATTGTTGTAATTCCATTTTTTTTAGGACTAGCATAGAGATTCACCCATTGTTGTGAATCCATTTCTTTTTATGACTAGTATACAGGTTCACCCATAGTTGTGATTCCATTTTATTTCATCCAGCATAGTGTCACCCATAGTTGTGATCTCATTTTTCCCTGACTAGCCCAGAGGGTCACCCACTGTATAGTGGTGATTCCATTTTTTATTGTGTAGCACAGTTGTCAAATATATCATTACTTGTTTGGACGCATTACAACCGGACAGCCTAAGCTCACCCATTGTCGCGGCCCTGGTTTTCAAGTTAGGCTCCTGTTCAATTACTTGCAAGGCTTGCTATTTGGTGATAATTTTTTCTCGAAAGGCATTTTTCACAGCCTTTGTGCATTTTCTCCAGCTCCATCTTCATCCTTCCTTCCATGAGACTCTTGCGTAAGGCTAGAGAGTCTTTCCCCTCCGTGTAATTTCTTGCACGGTCAACATCATACCTTGTGCTGTTGAGTTTGTTCTTGTCGCTGTCTCCACAAGAAATTAGCAAAATGACTGCTGCTGAGATCAGTGCATTTGTGGATTTGGCAGAACGACAAGGCTATGAGGGAGATTCATAGCGGAGGGATGTGCGGGAGCTCATGAATGAAGACAAAGCCTGGAGAAGAACAGAGCAGGACAGGATGCGGTATGAAAGAGAGAGAGAGCGCATGAATTAAGAATGCAGGAGATGGACGCCCGATTGGCACAACTCAACCACTTGCCACCTCAACGCAATGTTGCCAAAGTCCAGCAGGACAATCTCAGGAAGGTCCAGTTCATGGAAGGAGTTACCAAAAAACTCCCTACAGTGGAGTCCCCAGTGACCACGTCCCAGCTCTGCATGAAGTGCGGACTAAGGGCAGTGAGCAACATTGGACATGAGGGCTATGACCTGCGTTCGGGTCAAGAGCCCATGAAGGTGGTACAACAAGTGCCCCTCAGGTGCATGAAAGCTGCCAAGCTGGAGCCCAAAGCAGTGAGGAAGCTTCTTGCAGGGGAAGATGAATGGCTCGGTGACACTGACCTTGGTGAGGTAGCTTGGCTAAGTGAGGAGGCCCAAGAGTCTTCCTCCTCCAGCAGTGAGTCTGAGCTTCGTACACCAGGAGTGAATTCTGGTGAAGGTGTGCCACTTTCCACCACAGGGGATAAGGCTACTCCAAGCGTCATGCCAGAGGCCTCAAAGGAGGGCCAGGGGTCTCCCTTTTCCCACCATGAGTCTGACCCGAGTACCTGCAAATCCAATCCGGATGGAACTGTGCCACTTAGCACCACTGAAAATAGGGCTACCTCAATCACCAGGCCAGAGGGCTCAGAGAAGGCAAGAGGCGAACCACCCATCAGCGCCGAGACCCCAAGGAGCCACACAGAGCTCATCAGGTTCCCACTGCTGGATGAGACATTGGTAAACAACAGGGCACCCGCCTACTCGAACGAGGTGGAAATAAATAACCCCTCTAAGGCTGAGTTCCTGCTAAAGGATGAGGTGCCCCTTAAGATCACCCGAGGTTCTCACGATCCTGTTAAGGTCTCGTGCCGGCAAGTAGTTGTTCCCCGCAATCTCTGCTTGTCGGTGCTACGTATGGTCCATGAGGGACTGGAAGGACACTTTGGGGTAACGTGTACTACCCAGCTTATCCACTTGCACAGGGTTATCAAGGCTTACGTTGCCTCCTGCCACCCTTGCCAAGCAACCGGTAACTCCAAGAAAATAGTGCCGAGGGCTTCACTCCAACTTATCCCATCCATAAGTGTTACAGAGATGACACAATTCTTTTATTGGTTTGGTTTTCTAGCCACATTTCAGAGGGACGAGGGTTCCCACTTCATGGCAGAGGAGTCACGACCTCTGACCATACTCGCGATTCATTTTTGGCTTCACCAGGTGCAGGCCGGAATTCCCAACTGTAGGGTTTACTTAAATGGCAGCATAAATTTCTTCCAGACATGGAAAAAACTCCAAGCTCAAGAGAATGAGCTCTCAGGCATGGGCTCATCTCTGCAGCATCTTGGTTCCTATCGCGCTGACCATTGGTTCCCACAGACAGTCCTAACGGACCATAACCCAGCAGCTTACTTGACTAGGCTACATAGGAAAAATAAAGGGCTCATGAGGTGGGGCATAGACCTCCAGAACTATAACTGGAAGGTCAAGCGCCTAAAGAGCTTAGATGAGAGAGATGTGCTTTCCCGGCATTAGTGCTCAGCGCACAGTGCCATGTCCCTAGCCTGTAGTCATACTCAGTAAGTTAATTTAGTTTGTATGAAAAACTGTTAATTGGCCTTGGTGTCTCCCCAGGTATATAAACTTGAGGAGCCATTTTGGCCTCATTATTTACATTTGATTTATTTTTATTGTTTTACTTTACCTTTTTGCATATGTCAATTTTCCTTAATGTTATGCCTACCACTGCACTAGGTCACTTAACTTTAACAATTTTTGCATTTTTATTTTCAATTTTGCAGTTTTAAAGTTTTTTATTTTGGTTGCTGCATCACAGCCAGCATGCTTATTTCTATGTGGCAATTAAAGTTAATTTACTGATAAAATAACGTAAAATTGTGACCATAGTTGCAGCTTAGATATTAATCCATTATCGTGGTGAGACTCAATGAGGGAGGAGTCATTAAGGCTAGTGGCTTCAGACCTTGCTTGCAGAGTTCTTGTCCTGTTCTAGGACAAAATATCTGCTAAAATGGGGGCTGTTAGTAATGGAGGTCATTGTGCCACCTTTTTTACTTTGTTAAAACAAAGACCCCACCAGCAAGGACTTGGTCAGCATGCCACGAGTTTTGGGGCCCTACCCCGAGTTTCACACCCCCTCAAACCATCCTATACCAGTCTACTCCCCTTGAGATCTCCTTTTCAGCCACCTTTTACGAGTCACGTGACAACATCGAGGTCCCAGGAGAAGGAGGGAGGCGAGATGTGAAGGATGTAGGAGCATGTGACCAAGCCTGACCAATAGGACAGCGGTCAGGCCAATTCCCCCCTACCACCCCCAATTGGGGGCCAAGTGGGGTTGAATCTACCCAGGGAAAACTGGGGATTGTTCTTCTTTACTCAACCTCCTTGAGGGAACCACCATCTCTCTTCACCCTCAAGACATCAGGGAGGCCGAACTTCAGTTTACATATCCTCCAAAAGGGAGGAACCAGAGTCCTTTTACTAAGGTAAGGTGTCTGATTTTGAGATTCTCGTTATCCTTACCCAACCTCCCATCCCTTCCTTATCACATCCCATTTTTTCCTTTTATCCTTTAAAGAAATATCCTACCCACTGAACCTTAACCTATTCCCTATATCCCTCCACTTGTGCCGTTTGCTTCTATCCTTAATTAATTCACCCTGTGACAGTGTTGATTCCCATGTGTAATGTTTAAATCCCTAAGCTTTGCATTTTCATTTAATTTGCTTAAAGATTTTAACCACACGACTTCATCGTGTTCCCAGACGGTAGAAGTAAGTGTGCTGTTAATAATTCAATTTTTTTCCCTTTCCATGGAACGTGATTGCTGTGCTGGAGTTTCATCCACGGCCCACCAAACTCCACTCGAAGCTCCTCTTGGCTTAAATGAAAAGAGTTATCTGCTGTGCTCCCCTTTCATTTATTTTTATTTAAATATTATTGTAAATATATAAATATATACATATATATATATATATATATATATATATATATATATACATATATATATATATATATATATGTACATTGTCGGTATCCTTTGTCTTATTGCCGACTGGCGACCTTTTCCATTGCTTTTTTTTATGGCCCTTGAGTCCCTTAAGCAAGGCCGGACACGAACCACGGGCCCATAACAATATATATATATATATATATATATATATATATATATATATATATATATATATATATATATATATATATATATATATATATATATATATATATATATATATATATATATATATATATACTCGTACATATGAACATACGTACATACAGTCAGACACTTGCTCTTTTTATATGAGGTTAATTTAAAAAGCTCTCTTTTATTTTATGAGATAAGTGCACATATAGTGATTAAATGAATATTTCATAGTACCGTAATTATCTCATTTACATTATAGTGAATGCAAATACGGATTTTTGGTGCTGTAAATTAAGTTGTTGTTATTTGTTCACTATGGATAAAACTTTCTCTAATCCTTTCAGACAACGCCAGTCTTTTCCTCGAAACCCACAGTGGAGACTCACGCCCTCAACGCTGATGACTGACGAAGGTGAGCTTTATGTGTACAAGTAATTAGTAGAACAATTTAACATTTGTGAGTCCACTGTAATTGATGTCCGATTTAATTGGCTCTTTTATTTCATGGCAATTTTCTTGTCTGTTCGACTCTTTTGTTTAAACGTAACATTATTGTGATACTTTAGAGATGGTTACCTAGGAGTTAATTGGCTTTGCTTTATTTCTCGCAATTATATATATGTTTTGAAGTTTTTATGTTCCCTTTTTGGTTTGGAAGATGTGTGGTTATATATAATGCGTCATTGGCATAACAAATAAGCTACTGTAGCATCTGCAGGCTGCGTTGATAGCGCTGTAATTGGCACATGGGAATTATAAGACATTGCTTTTAATTTCATCATGTAATTTTTTTTTTTTATATTTAGTGTCGATAAATATTGTTAAGTGACGCCAATCAAGAAAATTAGTCGATCAATCAACCTCGGCAATTTTTAATTTTCTTACGCGTTATTTATATAAAACAATAGAGGGATACATTTTTGTGATTGTGGCGAGGTATATATGTGGTACAATATGTATATGATGAGGTGACTAGTTTAGTGTAAAAGGTGATTTGAGATGAGGGTGTGTTATATATCCGTGAATGTTTGATATGATGATGGAGTGAGTATTACGAGGTAGCGAAGAAAGGTCAATGGATTTAGTTTCAAGTTGTGGTCTAAGAAATAATTCATAAATGGAGCAAAGAGTGAGTGTTACTGACAAGTAACTCACTTCTAGTATTGTTATGGTAGAAAAATAAAGCAAACTTGCACCTAGCAAAGAATTGGGGAGTGTTGGAAACCAGCGCGAATTTACGGTTCGACGTATAAAGATTAAAGATACCTCATGAATGGCAGAGAAAAGGGAGGAAACAATATCTCCTAACAAGAGACCGGCATATGTAGGTAGTAGGTTAGGGCATCAGCCCCCTGTTGAGATACTACCGCTAGAGAGTTATTGGTTCCTTTGACTGGCCCGACAGTACTACATTGGATCCTTCTCTTTAGTTACGGCTCATTTTCCTTTTGCCTACAAATACACCGAATATTCTGGCCTATGCTTTACATATTTTCCTCTGTCCTCATACACCTGACAACACTGAGGTTACTAAACCATTCTTTATCGCTCAAAGAGTTAACTACTGCCATGTAATTATTCAGGGGCTACTTTCCTCTTGGTAAGGGTAAAAATGACTTTAGTTTTGGCAAGCAGCTTTTCTAGGAGAGGGACACTCCTAAATCAAACCATTGTTCTCTGGTCTTGGATAATGCCATAGCCTCTGTGCCATGGTCTTTTGCTGTTTTTGGATAGAGGTTCTTGCTTAAGGGTACACTCGGGCACACTATTGTATCATTCTCTTCCTCTTTTTG
>NC_090741.1:77819289-77824289 GCF_036898095.1 Palaemon carinicauda | reverse complement strand
TCTTTAGACTGTTTTGCTACTTTTAAAAATATGTTGAGGTTTTTAATCTCTTATATTGGTGTCCCGGTACAGAGGGAATTGATGCTTTAACTTGAGGTTTGGTGCTTTATACCAAAAGTTATCAATAAAATGGAGGTAAAAATTCTTAAGTAGAATATTCCAGAGTGAAAGTCCTCTCCATCTTGACTGTTGATATTAACGAGGGAAGCTTTATTGTTAAACTTTGAGTGTTTACGTAACAAAAGATTATTACACACGGCAAAGAGGGAAATTTTTCGCTGAAATTTAACTTTGATATAGAAGGTAAAGGTTTTTGAAATTATAAGTATATATGTACAATGTTTTATTTTTGGAATCTGCTTTCCAGGATTGTGAATACAATGAAATGCCAGCAGTCGTCTTTAACGGTGGCATCTAATTTGGACAGGAAATTGGGGGACCTCGGTTGTCATGGGCATCTTCTATCATCGATGAATGACAGCACCGACAAGGCCTACCAACTTGTCTTTCAACAAAGAGAAGCTTACAATAATGGTCACGAGCAAAGCTAAATGCCATTGTATGTTTCTTTATTTATGACGCTTTTATTAGATTCCGGCGCTTTAGTAATCTCCAGTGATCAGGCTATTTATGCCATAACGTGCATGCATGAAATGAGGGGTTACATAGATCCAACGGAAAATTCACTTGTTAAATCTTTGCAAGCACCTGTGAAACATTAAGCTGGTAGATCGGTGCATATAAAGGATCTTTTTGATAATATGGTGTTGCAGAATCCGTGCGGATTATATTTTCCGATATTGAAAAACTTCTTTATTATTTTGATAGATCATTAAGGTTTTCTTATGAGATTTGGGGAATTAAGTTTATTGTAATTTGAAGATTTCTTAGTTGAACAGAAAAAAAAAATGAAAAATCACCAATACTGTGAAGTTTTTTATATCGGAAGTTGTCACAAATGCTTTTCCATATTTGATGTATTTTGCTTGATACAGAGGAAGCTGGAATGATTTTGTCCTTTGATCGATTTCTCTTTAACCCTGGATAGGTACGGTGGGTCGTTTGCGACCCCGAGCGTCAAAAAAAAACAGGTTTTTCTCACGTGACTCACCCCTGTGACTGAATTTGTGGGTGATCGACCTGCAGGAGGTGTCTCCCCTACACGCTCTAGTAGTGTCCAGATGTGCATTGCTGTAGCTGTACTCCTTCCCCGATTTCTGAGACGCGTCGGGGTCGTTCGCGTCCGAGTTTACCCTTCTGAGGTAGTTTGCATAATTATCAAAGTTATTACGTATTATGAAATTGTCGTAGAATGGTGCAACTTGTATAGGTTATCAGTTGTGGAAAGTCTTGGTGGATTGTTTGGCTACCATGTGCATGTTTTTTTTTTTTAGTTAAAATGTCGTTCATCACCACGAGGACCATTTTACCGCGAGTGCCACTTTTTCATTTTTTTTCATTTTTTTGCCAAGTCATTTTTCCGTAAGATATTGCCAAATAGTGTCGTAAAACTTTTGCTTGTTTAGTGTTGGAAAGTGTGTCTAGATGATCTGGCTACCCATGCATGACTTTGTTTTTGTCAGATACGACGTAGTTATTGGTATATTGGGTATTTAACTGCGGTTACCAATTTCTGTTTTTTTTTTCAATATTTGTAAAAATTACTACGTAGTAAGGAATTGCCGTATATTATTCATTTTTTTTTCATGTTTATGTGTTAGAAAGTGTGCCTTGATGGTTGGGCTAACACGTGCATGTCTTTTTTTTTATCTGAGATGTCGTATATTAGAATGTCGGGCATTTTACCGCGAGTGTCCCTTTTTAATTTTTTTTCATTTTTTTGCCAAGTCATTTTTCCGTAAGATATTGCGAAATAGTGTCGTAAAACTTTTGCTTTTTTAATGTTGGAAAGTGTGTCTAGATGATCTGGCTACCCATGCGTGATTTTTTTTTGTCAGATACGACGTATTTATTGGTATATTGGGTATTTAACTGCGGTTGCCAATTTCTGTTTTTTTTTCAATATTTGTAAAAATTTACTACGTAGTAAGGAATTGCCGTATATTATTGATTTTTTTTTCATGTTTATGTGTTAGAAAGTGTGCCTTGATGGTTGGGCTAACACGTGCATGTCTTTTTTTTTTTATCTGAGATGCCGTATATTAGAATGTTGGGCATTTTTCCGCGAGTGCCCCTTTTTATTTGTTTTGCATTTTTTTGCTTAGTCATGTTACCGTAAGGAATTGGCAAGTAGTGTCGCAAAACTTATATTTTTATAGTGTTGGAAAGTGTTTCTAGATGATCTGGCTACCCATGCCTATTTTTTTTTTAGCCAGATATGGCGTATATATAAGTATGTGTTCGATTTTCCTGTGATTGCCATTTTTTCGTTTTTTCCCATTTCTTTCAAAATTACTACGTACTAAGGAACTATCACAGAGTAATATTTCATTTATATGTTTATTTGTCGGAAAATATGCCTTGATGGTTTGCCTAGCACGTGGCTGAAATTTTTTTTTTTCTGAAATGCCGTATATTAGAATGGCCATTTTTCCACGAGTGCCCCTTTTTATTTGTTTTGCATTTTTTTGCTTAGTCATGTTACCGTAAGGAATTGGCAAGTAGTGTCGCAAAACTTATATTTTTATAGTGTTGGAAAGTGTTTCTAGATGATCTGGCTACCCATGCCTATCTTTTTTTTAGCCAGATATGGCGTATATATAGGTATGTGTTCGATTTTCCGGTGATTGCCATTTTTTCGTTTTTTCCCAATTCTTTCAAAATTACTACGTACTAAGGAACTATCACAGAGTAATGATTCCTCTAGATGTTTATTTGTCGGAAAATTTTGTTTACTTTTTTTTTGATTGAATATCATCAAATTTTTTTAGCTAAAATATTGTTTTACATTTTTTTTTTCGATTTTATTTCCCTTCAAAAAAATTTTTTCGGGTCAGAATTTTAATTTTATAGTCGTAAAATAATCGACAATTATCCAGCAACCCACCATACAATTTTTATGCATATCCAATAATAATTAGATTAGTAAATAACACCTTGAAATTGACATACCCTTCCTACATTTCAAGTGGCAGATTAGGGAGTCTGAGTCAGTGTGGTTGGCGGCCATTTTGTGGACATATCCGAAGCGTAAGCTGCCCTATCTATATATATTCTTGTTCCCTATAGAATTTGTGATATTTTGGTATATTTTTACCTGCATAAATATCATATTATATATTAAATATATGTATTTTTTTACGAAATTTCCAAGTACTCAAAAAATTACCTTTAGATATGGCCCCTGATATAAATGTAATTTACAAAATAATGAAGATTTTTTTACATATTTCTATTTTAGGATAACATATGTTTATTCCCTAAAAAAATTAGCCACTTCCTATTTCATTTGGGTACCCAAAAAAATTCATGAAATTTGGACAATTATTTTTGGCCAAAAAAGTTACCCTTTTTTTCTCATTTCAGATCTTCACCTCCATGGGTCTGACTTCATCCAAAATACATCAAGATGTGTCCTAAACATTCAAGAATCAATTCCTAAAAGGATTTGTGTATATATGTATAAACTTTTTTTTTATGAATTTTTATGTCAGGTCTTTTTTTTTCTACTTAATTTTTTAAAATATTTATAATAAATAGTTTTTCTGCAGATGAGTAGTATTTATCTTTACAGTTGTTTTAAGCATTCATTGAAGTTTTTTTGGCAAAAGAAAAAAGGAGGTTACTGCAAAAACTGATTTTTCAAGAATTTTTTTTGGCGTCGGGGTCGTTCGCGTCCGAGTATACCCTTAAAGGGGTGTCCGAGGACCGTACCTATCCAGGGTTAAGAAGTTTTTTAAAAGCTCCTGTAATGTAACCAAACAGAATTTTTTGTTAAAACTGTGGCTACAAGTTCAAACATCGCAAACGATAACGTCAATGATAGGTGTCTTCATAGACATGAGTGTTGGTAGTCTGTTTCAAGTAAACATGTTTGTCAAAGGCTTCAAAAAGAGGTTAAATGTGTAAATCATTCAATCGGAACATTTATTTCTCTCTCTCCATTTTTTTCCTTCTCTCCCTTTCTTTGGTATTATCTAGGGTCAACTGGCACGGTGCGCTATAATGCAATTTAATGTTTTATTATGTTTATACCTGTAGAGAATGCGGAGTGAAGTGAGGACTAGAATTTTTTCGCGTTACGAAGTATAGCGAAAAATAATTGTCCTAACGACATGTAAGCAGATCTTAAGTGTCTTGTTACTTAAGTTCAGTTGTTATGTAGGCAGTGGCCAATGAGAATTTAGAGTTGGGTGAAACGTATTCAATGTTTGAAGAGGTATTTAGTAAGTGGTCCCTTTCTAGCGCACGCTAGCCCGAGCAAGTCGAATTTATTATTAATATTATTATCATTATTATTTATTAGTAGTACAAGAGTGAGGTTCCACCACTCAAATTTGAGTTACTCTGCATTATTGCCGTGAATACACAGGTTTCCATAGTTTTTTCAAAACTTGAGATTTTGTTTTTTATCTATGGTTTTTCCTGGGCGGCAGAGGAGGCTTATATGTTAATTTGAAAGTTTGTTCATTTTGTTTTAAATATGCACTGCTATATCAGTACAGAAGTTTGTAGAAGTTATTAGAATGTGATGTTATATATAAATTGGTTTTTTTAAAAAGTATGATTCATTAGAAAAATAAACCTGGCGTCAACCGGCACGGTGCGCTATAATGCAATTTAATGTTTTATTATGTTTATACCTGTAGAGAATGCGGAGTGAAGTGAGGACTGCTTGTTTTAAAGGGGTTACATTGGTTTTTGGTTACGGACGTTTCCGTAAACAAAAATGCGTTCATAGTTTGCCTAAATGTTTAGTTACGATAATTTGCATTAAAGTTTGTTTAATGATGTTTAAATGTTTGGCTATGGGTGTTTTCTTAAAAGCTTATTTTATAATTTGCTTAAATGTTTGCTTACAGTGGTTTGCGTATTTTTTT
>NC_090741.1:77811789-77814289 GCF_036898095.1 Palaemon carinicauda | reverse complement strand
ATAATTCTCTCTCTCTCTCTCTCTCTCTCTCTCTCTCTCTCTCTCCCTGAACAATAAGAATATAGCCTTTATATGTTATGCAATATTTTCATTTTCTGACACCTAACCTTTCCGTTCCTGGCCTCCAGACATACAAGAGTAGTCTCTCGGAAGACTTGGTTATCAGATTTAAACCCGCAGTTATTTCATTTTATAAATATCTTATTTATAGAATTTAATGAAAATGATATTTCATACTCAAGTTTTGAAAGGTGTGGTATGTGTATTTGTGCATTCCCTTAATTTTTTTCAGCTATATTTTCATTTACTTATTTGTCAAATTATTATTTGAGTAACACCAATGAAATAATTTCATATCAGAACTTATATTATTATTATTATTATTATTATTATTATTATTATTATTATTATTATTATTGTTGATTAATTTTGGCTCCTCATATATTGAGCGAACACAAATTTTATATTTTTCTGGTCACTAATTTGTTAATATCTATTCTATTGTTGATAATTAGTCTGGGCTGAGGTTTTGAGGGCATCAAATTTATGGTTTACCTTACTCCCAGACGTAAACTCTGAAGTTTCATTAGTTAATGAACTGTTTTTAATGATTCTGAAGAAAATATTTAATTGTTAGAGCTTTTATCCTTCCATTTCCATGATCAGACAGTCGGATTGGTTTTATAGCTCTCTCTCTCTCTCTCTCTCTCTCTCTCTCTCTCTCTCTCTCTCTCATCTGACTTTATATATAAATACGTTCCGGGCTGTCTATATGTCCCTTCCCTTATGGAGAGAGAGAGAGAGAGAGAGAGAGAGAGAGAGAGAGAATGGGTGGGGGAACTTGTTTATACTCCGTAAACAGGAAAGGACTAACGGATTTGAAGCGCATGTAAACACACACACGTAACGCATGTTTACTCACCTCCCATAAAAGTTATATTGCATGCATCTATTTTAATATTCTGTACACCTATTTCTAGAGGTTGTAACAATGCTGCAGTTATTTTTTTTCCTTTTCTTCTTATTGAGTCAGCGTTTTGTGTGGAAATTACTTTTTGCTGATTAATTGGATTATGGATACTCTCTATTTAAAGATTTAAAGGCTGTCATGAATGGCAGAGGCAAGGGACAGTAACATTGCCATGTCTAGCAGGACAATGCCCCAGAGTGTGAATTATATATATATATATATATATATATATATACATATGGTCAGCGCAAAAGCCCCGTCTCCATCCAACTAGGACCAAGGAGAGCCAGGTAATGGCTGCTAATGACTCAGCAGATAGACCTTTAGGCTCCCCCAACTCCCCATCCTTAGCTCACAAGGAGGGGGAGATTGCACCGACCAATGGAACTAACGAGTTTGATCGGGACTCGAACCCCAGTCTGGCGTTCACCAGTCAGGGACGTTAGTTTTTGTGTTGCGTTAAAAGCGGTATTAGCGTATCTTTGTTATTTTGGGACGATGGAGATTTAGATTAGTGTAAAGGTCAGCTCAATTGCATATGTAACTCTTCACATGAAGGCTCTATCTACCACTGCCAGCAAGGAACACCGTTATGCCAAAGCTCCCATTTCCGAATAAATAATCAAACAATATTGTATAAATGTTTCTGAAATATTTCTCCGTGAAATGAATTAGATGAAGTACTTTTACATATTTTTTTTTCTTCAGTAATGACATCGAATCCCTGCTCATTTGAAGGGACTTTCTTTGTTGTTGTTCACAGTTATGAACGCATGACAAGCTAACTGCCTTTTTGAAGCCTTATGGTAGTGGTGTTGGGTTGCAAGAAAATGGGATCTGGCTGCACACAACATATAAGGAATTGCTAACGACCGAATATATGTATATATAGAGAGGCAGTCGTTTTGAGTGTTTATACAAAAAAGGCGTAAATATCGAGGAGCGGGTCATACATAGTTGAAGATGTCTGTGGCGTTGTCAGGTGTGACTGGTGGTTATTTATGGGTCCATCCAAAATTGAGCAAAAGCGAATATTCTGAATTCTTGTTTGTTTCATTGGTAAGGAAGGTAAGCTTCAAAGCGTTCCAATAGATATAACTGCTTCTCCCATGTGCCATATTGTTTCTACTGTCGACGTATGAGTTTGCGGATATCTTATATTAATGCAAAAATATTGCTTATTTATTATCACATGAATATAAAAGCAAAATTGATGATACACACACACACACACACACACACACTTATATATATATATATATATATATATATATGATTCAACTGGCCAATAAAGTGAATAAGTTTTAAGAATGTCTAAAGACTTATAATTTTGTAATTTGCTTGCAAAGTAAACGTTTCCCTGCACAGGAATAGTGTAGCCTACCTGCAAGTACTTATCAACTGTTGCCTTGATGAACAAGACTAGATTACCTTTTGTTTTCCCAGATCAATGAAATCCTTCTTTTGTCAACAATCAGTTTATCGCCTTTGCCAAAATCGAATAATTTGCGAAGGGTATGTATTCACCCT
>NC_090741.1:77789289-77801789 GCF_036898095.1 Palaemon carinicauda | reverse complement strand
GATGGGAATGGATTCCCGAAACGTTGGTGTAGAATAAATATGTAAGATGATCCGAAGTCTTCTTGCTGTCCTCTTCATCCTTATATATATATATATATATATATATATATATATATATATATATATATATATATATATATATATATATATATATATATATATATATATATATATATATATATATATATATATATATATATTGCTAGTCGGTCCTTCTTCGTGGGTTATTTAAAGTACTCGTCGTCATTTTGAAGGATTTATTTAGTCGAAGGTAACTGGAAAAATTACATACAATGAGAAATTCATATGGTGACAATTCTTCAATTAATCTGAAAAAGAAATATATAAAGGAAAACCCTATTCTCTACACATTTCAAACAACATTATTGAAAAACTCTATTGCTATAATTTCAGTAATTGTAATTCCTTTGTATTCTATTTCTTGCATGTTACACATTTTTATTAATATTTCCAATAAAGACCTCTGGTATAATAACTTGATAACAAAATTCGTAATACTAGGTGGGTGAATCCCTTGGTTCTGCTATATATCGAATCTTTAAGAAATATGCACTAAGCATTAATAGACATCATTAAGTCATGAGAGAATTCCACTAAATAGTTATTCGATCTTTGGCATATTTTATCCAGCCTAATCCCTTACGAGCTCTATTTTCCCTCCTTAAATTGTAAAGACCTCTTGATAACATCTTTTACTTACAAATTTGTTTGTGTCCACTGCAAAGACCGTCCAGCTCTATCCCCTCATGGGCTGCAGGCAAGTCCCTACCGAGGGTACGCCACCATTAACACAAGCACACCCCTCACTTTATTTCATGTGTCTATATTTCATCATATTAGCAACCCTATTTAGCTATTGTTATTTAAACAGCAACCCTGACAACCCTTTTACGTCTATAAATATAAGAACACTGTGATGCTTACCATATATTATAATTCCATCTTAAAGTCGTCGATGTGGATTCTCTCAAACACGTCTACTCCCAACGCCTGGTACTGTGTGAAAGACCCACCTGCCGCTTTCCCAAGCGCTTGACAGAGGGGCGGCGGGAGATGGACCAATGGTTCTTTTGTTTTCTTTTGTTACTGTATAGATATCTAATATTATGCCATATATTATTTACATTACGTACAGTTATGAACATTACATTTGCTTTATTATTATTTCGTAGAAGAATGATATTTATTTCCATTTATCTTTTCCCATTACATATACTGTACGACCACTTTTTCATTATGCACCGTGGCAACAATGTAATTAGATGTGTCAACACTGCTTTTTTTTCCGCCATGTGCATATAATAGTCAGTCATTGTTCAGTGGTCACTGTATCGACAAGCATGGGCCTGTTCCCCGCTGCTTGTCTCATTTATGTCCGTTTGTCTCTATTATACGGGATTTTAAAGAACCTACTTGTTTAAATTGTCACCCTCCATTCCATTTTTTACATGGATGTATGTGGCAGTATCACACACATGGTGCAGTGAGTAGGATACTTCCAGGCAAAACTTCGTCTTGGCAACAAGTCTTGCTCAGCAACCATACATGTTTATGAGGATATCCAGACTCCCCTCCTCTCTCGTGAACATTGCCGAGCCCTTGCCATAGTGTCACCGGACTTCCCGAAGCCTATCCTCAAGGTAACACATGTCAACAGATGCGCTCAGTTTCCTGCCTCCGCTATGACGTCACCTGCAGCTATTAAGGACTATTTTCTTCGGCACTTCAGCGACGTCCTCATATCCAAGAAGGATCTACAAACCCAGCCACTAAAGAAAATGACAAGCTCTCCAATGAGGATTCACCTAAAACCTGGAGCTACACCCTTCGCTGTCCATACGCCCAGGCCCATTCCGTTTGCTCTCAGAGATCAAGTGAAAGAAGAACTTGACTCCTTGGTGCAACAAGGAATCATCAGACCAGCAGGCGACGAACCCTCTGAATGGTGCCATCCCATGGTCTTGGTACCCAAGGACAAAGGTGTGCGCATCACTGTGGATCACACCCATCTAAATTCTCAAGTAGCCCGCCCTACACACCCATCACCAACGCCCCATGATGCTGTCCGCAATATCTCTCCTACTGCAAAGTACTTCACCACAGCGGATGCCCTGCATGGCTATTGGCAAATGGAGTTGGCAGAAGAGGACCGCCACCTGACTACATTTATAACTCCGTACGGAAGATTCCAGCACTGTCGTGGGCCAATGGGATTTTCAGCAACAGGTGATGCATACTGCCTCCGTGGAGATATGGCACTACAAGGTGTTCCCAACTGTGTGAAAGTTGTAGATGATATCCTCCTTTCCGACGAGGATCTCCCTTCCCACCTACAACACGTGCACCAGATGCTGACCAGATGCCGTCAATATGGCATAACCCTCAACAAGGACAAGTTCACTGTAGCCGCCCCTAAAGTTAACTTTTGCGGTTATGTCTTATCATCCGATGGTATTGCAGCAGACCCTGACAAGGTATCAGCTATACGGAACTTTCCTACACCATCTAACGTGACAGATGTCAGGTCGTTTATGGGTCTTGTCAATCAACTTGCCGACTTCACTCCAGACATCGCAGCAGCAGCACAGCCCCTACGCCCACTTATGAGCCCCAAACGCTCATTCGTCTGGACGCCTGACCATGAGCGAGCATTTAAGAAAGTCAAGACAGCTCTGACTTCACCTCCTGTCCTAGCACCCTTCAATCCTGCCTCGCCTGTAGTTCTACAAACAGATGCCTCACGCCTATATGGTCTCAGTTATGCCCTACTTCAAGATAACGGCCGAGGTCAGATGCGTCTCGTCCAGTGTGGCTCTCGTTTCCTTACGGATACTGAGACTCGTTACGCCACCATAGAGCTGGAGCTACTTGCAGTCACTTGGGCTATAGCTAAGTGCCGCCTCTACTTGTCCGGACTTCAGCATTTCACCTTAATGACTGATCATCGTCCCTTGATACCGATTCTCAATCACTACACTCTGGATGCTATTGAGAATCCACGCCTTCAACGTCTCAAGATGAAAGTGGCCCCCTACATCTTCACTACAGTATGGCGCGCAGGGAAACAACTTTGCATACCAGATGCCCTGTCTCGCTCCCCAACCAGTCGCCCCACACCTGAAGATGAAGATGAATGCACTACTTCGACTGCACATGTCAGGCGTATCGTTGCCAGCACCGCCACTTCTACTGACGACCAGGCAACAGGACCCATCATCGAAGAGGATAAGTCTCTACAAGAAATCCGCATGGCCGCATCTCAGGATCAAGATTACAGTCGTCTCGTTCACTACGTATCCAATGGCTTTCCCACCAACCGCTATGATCTCCACGCTTCCGCCCTCCCGTATTGGAAGCTGCGGGACAACCTTTACGCGGATGGAGAGTTGGTATTGTATGGACCCCGGATCGTCATCCCTGCAGCCCTCCGTCGACGCACCTTGGATCGACTCCACGACAGCCACCGAGGGATTGAAGCTACTCGACGTCGTGCAATGCAGACAGTATTCTGGCCAGGCATCAATGCAGATATTAAGAGTAAAGTAGAAAGCTGTGAGGCCTGCCAACAGCTTCTTCCTAGTCAGCAACAGGAACCTTACATGTGTGACGACCACCCATCCCGGCCCTTTGAAAGCGTGTCGGCTGACTTCTTCCACGTAGCAGGGAAATCCTTCCTTGTTATTGCAGATAGACTTTCAGGCTGGCCTGTGGTTGTTCCCTGTGGACGTGACACAACTACAGCCAGAGTTACAAGAATGTTCTGTGTTTTCTTCCGCGAGGTTGGTGTTCCACTCCGCTTACGAACTGATGGAGGACCCCCATTTTCCAGCCACGACTTCAAGCAATTTGCTGGTACCGTGATGGGCCGAGGAATGGCCAGAAGGTATGAAGTACGCCTTCCAAGTGGTCGTGTATGGTTTCGAAACCGAAGACATTTACGCCCAGTGGCTAATATAAGTGATGACACCTCTCCCCAAGACCCTGTGTCCCCTTGTTCTGGCCAGGAAAGAGAGCCATCATCCGAACCCTCCGATGTCCCTCGTCATTCACCTCGACTAGCTCAGAGAAATTACCGTTCCGCTCGAGACACTGCTACGAGCGTAAAGGGGGAGGGAGGTGTATAGATATCTAATATTATGCCATATATTATTTACATTACGTACAGTTATGAACATTACATTTGCTTTATTATTATTTCGTAGAAGAATGATATTTATTTCCATTTATCTTTTCCCATTACATATACTGTACGACCACTTTTTCATTATGCACCGTGGCAACAATGTAATTAGATGTGTCAACACTGCTTTTCTTTCCGCCATGTGCATATAATAGTCAGTCATTGTTCAGTGGTCACTGTATCGACAAGCATGGGCCTGTTCCCCGCTGCTTGTCTCATTTATGTCCGTTTGTCTCTATTATACGGGATTTTAAAGAACCTACTTGTTTAAATTGTCACCCTCCATTCCATTTTTTACATGGATGTATGTGGCAGTATCACACACAGTTACTAACATATAAAAGGTGTCCCCCATAATTATTGTTTCCGACGGAAACTTCCTCATTCTAATTTTCTTATTATTTGATAACGGGTATGCCTCTATTAGTGACCGAAATTTAATTACAAATTTTGGATTTACCATAAACCGTCATTCAAAGTTGCGCAGGGAAAGGTGAAATTTCCCTGAGTGAAATTTCCCTGCGTGAAACTTCCTTGAGCACAAGGGGGTTCAACACCTTATCGTTCTGTAACGCCCATTAGATCCGTCTCCTCCTCTAAAATTAAAACAAGCTTCCACAGCGATCTGTCGTATTCCTTGCCCTCTTTCCTGACAGTCACCGTCCTCACCAAACCATCTTTCCCTACTTTGGTCTGCACTACTCTAGCCAATGGCCAATGGCAGCGTGCTTCATTCTCCTTGACCATAAGGACTACGTCTCCCACCCTGACGTTTCGTTGCTCTTTGAGCCACTTCTGGCGCTGTTGTAACCCCAACAGATATTCACGTTTCCAACGGGCCCAGAACTACTCGGCCATATGCTGCACCTGCTTCCATCTTTGCTTAGAGTGGCCACCTATTGCAACGTCGCAGCCTACAGGCAAATCTCCCATGTTTAAAAGCTTGTTCGGTGTGAATGGAACCGGGTCTCTTCTGTCTGAGGTGACAACAGTAAGGGGCCTACTGTTAACCGTTACCTCCACTTCACAAAAGAGTGTGCATAGCCCTTCATAATCCAATTGCTGTGTCCCCAAGACTATATCTAAAACCCTTCTCACGGTACCTATCAACCGCTCCCATGCTCGTCCAAAATGTGAGGCGCCAGGAGGATTGAAAATAAATTCCACCCCTGGCTCGAGCAACTCATTGTGCACCTTGTTTCCTGCCAAGAACTCATAACTGGAGTCGAGAACTTTCCGCGATCCCACAATATTAGTGCCGCAGTCGCATCTAACTGTCTTGACCTGACCATGACGAGCCAAAAACCTCCTGAAGGCACTAATGAATGAATCTGATGTGAGATTTGAGGCCACCTCCAAGTGTATGGCCCTCATGTTCAAGCAAGTGAATATAACTCCCAATGCTTCATCTGTGCTCTGCCTCGTTTTACGAAGAATGGCCCAAAAAGGTCAACCCCGTTGCGATAAAATGGGGGTTTCCCCAACTCCACACGATCAGATCTACTCAGCACGCGTTGCACTGCTGCATGGCCCTTAATTACCCAAAATTTCTCCCTCATCAGGCTCAAAACATGCATTACACCCATATGGTTAGAATGCTCATGATAATACTGGATCACCATGTCTGTCAAGTGGCCCTTATACGGCAAAATAATTGGATGCCTTTCGCTTGGAGAGATATTTGCCGAAGATAACCTACCTCCAACGCACAGAAGCCCATTTCTCAGGATTGGTTTCAACCTTCTTAGGGAGCTAGAGGCCCTAATAGTTCCTCCCTTCTCAAGGCTCTCTATCTCTAACTCGTAATCAACACGCCGCTGTGTTACCTGCACTACCACCGTCTCTGCCAAGCTAATAATTTCGGTGGACAAATGCATATCTAGCTCGCTGAGCAGCTGCCTGTGTTTATAAATAATGTACCTAGCAAATAGCAACAACCAACCCAAAGCTCTAAGGAGCTTGATCCACCTGGAATAGTGGTGGATGATTTTATACATACCAATGCTTGATGTCCATCCCAATCCTGAAACTAATTAATTGGTAGCCTCTAGTTCCTGTTGGTTTTATCTCACGTTTAACTTCTAATCCTTCCACACCATCTGACATTTGAGCTGGCTCAGTTGGCCAGAAACACTCCTCCTTCAACAGAAACTCCGGCCCTTTTCTCCACCTTTCGGACTGCTTGGAACGTGTTGCATCGTCTGCTGGGTTCCACTCAGAGTTAACATACCTCCACTCTTTCTGATCACTGCCCTCCCTTATCATAGAGACACGGTTTGCCACAAATGTCTGGTATCTGGCCTGATCATTCCTAATATATCGCAAGACGGTTGTTGAGTCGGTCCAATAATAGACCACATCTACCCTGAAATCTATCATGGTCAGAATAGTGCTTCCTAGTCTTACGGCCAGTACCGCTGCACTAAGTTCTAGGCGGGGCACTGAAACATGCTTCAATGGTGCTACCCTTGCCTTTCCCATGATGAATCTGCAATATATGTTTCCCCACGGATCCGAGACCCGCAAGTATGCCACTACTCCCAAAGCCATGACGCTTGCATCTGAGAACAAATGCAACTGTACTGGGGTGGCTGATTCCCATGGAATAACCTTCAGGCTTCTGGGCACACTTGTCCCGCTTGTCTGGCTCAGCTTCTTTGCCCACACCTTGATACGGTCCGTAGTGTCAGAGTCCAACTCCATGTCCCAAGCTATCTTTAATCGGCAGAGGTCTTGCATGATGACCCTACCTTCGATTAAAACTGGCGACAATATTCCGAGTGGATCGTAAATCGAGGCTATGGCTGACAACAGGTCCCGCTTAGTCCTTGGAACTGATATTAGCTCTGCTCGGACACCCAATTCATCAGTGGCCAAGTCCCACTGGACTCCCAAAGCCTTTGTCTTATGTGACTCTGATCCCTCTATAAGCTCTGAGGTGCTCTTACTGTACCACTCCCTCGGGATCGATGACATAATCTCCACATAAGGGCTGCTGAACTTTGTCAATGTAAATCCCCCTTTTTTGCAGAGCTCCTTAACCTCTAACAAATTGACTAACAGTGCATCTTTGTGATCCTCGGCTCTCAAGGAGTCATCTACATAAAAATTGTTGGCAACTGTGTACCGTGCATCCTCTGAAAATTCATTCCCAAAGTCGCTTGCCGTCTGTTTCAGCACGAAGTTTGCAATGCTCGGAGAAGAGCAGGCCCCGAACAGGTGGACTGCCATTCTCCACTCTTTGGGTTCCTCGTCAAGACTATTTTCCCACCAAAAGAACCTGAGGTAATCCCGCTGATGCTCTGGTACCCGTACCTGATAGAACATAGTATTTATATCTCCTGTATAGGCAAATAGACCTCCCCTAAACTTTACCAACACGCCCAGCAAAGAGTTCATCATATCAGGTCCCTGCAATAGTAGGTCATTCAATGCTGTACCCTCCACCTTGCTTGCACAGTCAAATACAACACGGACCTTGTCTGACTTGTCTGGATGTTGCACACCAAAATGAGGAATGTACCACACATTTCCCGAGCTGGCTGCGGTCACTCGCTCGGCATAGCCTTTCTGTTGCATTTCTAACATGAAGGCACTATACTGCTTAGCGTAGTTACCATCCTTCACTAGCTTCTTACGAAGGCTGTGCATACGGCGCAATGCGATGTCCCTTGTTTCTGGCAATGGCCCATGATTGCCACGCAGAGGTAACGGCACCTCGTAACTTCCTCTCTATTATCTCTAGCCATTTCCTGTCCTCTGCAGACATTTCCCTTCTGTTAGATGCAACATCGTCATACTCGCGATTATAACTCTCAACCAGCATGCGGTCTAACTCAAGGCGCTTCCTTGTCACTTGGATCCTATTGACATGCTCTTGACACCTTTTGTCCTTTGCTCCACATACCACCCAGCCCAATAATGTTCGTATGGCATGTGGTTCATGGAGGCGTGTTGAATTGATAACTTCCCTTGGCTCAAGCAGGTGAGGAACATTGTTCCCAATTAATAAACCTACCTCAGCTTCTACCTCTGGGATGTAAATCTCTCGCAAGTGCGGCCAGCGTTCCAGATCTCCGGACCTGACCACATCACACTCATCAATTGGTATGCGAGGGGCACTCAACACCGGGGGGAGTGTAATGCAAGTCTTGCCCTCATAGTCCAATACTGACAATCCCGAGACTAGGCTGCATGCAACTTCCCCTACTCCGTTGATGGTTTCAACATTCACCTTAATGTCCTGCCTCTCAGTGCTGCCTAGGGTCTGCATTAAAGCTTCCGAGACAAAGCATGTGGAACTCCCATTGTCCAAGAAAGCCTTCGTGAAAACCTTCCTTCCTTCCCTTGACCTAATCCTTATCGGCACAACTGACATCCCTGTACCAATGCTACCTCCTCTAAGTGCCCTGAACATAGCAATTTTGTCATGTGTTCCTTCCTCCTGAGCCACTAAGGCTCTATTTGAGCGCTCAGATCCTACCACTTCTACTTCTTGGACCACTTCTACTCCTTGGACCACTTCTACTCCCTGGACCACTTCTACTTCCTGGTGTCGATGCAACAGAGTTGGGTGATTTCCATTACATATGTTACAACATTTCCTGTTTCTGCAATACTGAGACCTATGACCACTTCTCAGACAGCCAAAACAGAGCCCCAACTCCCTTATGGCTCCCAGTTTTTCATCAGGTCCCATTTGAGATATTTGGTGGCATTCATCCACTATATGGGGTCCTGTACAGTACCAACATGAAAGCGGGGCAGTTCTGTTACATGAAACTTTCCTAGCCTTAGTTAAACACTCAGCCTTGCTTGGTGCTTTTCCTTCTCCTACCCGAGGGGTGTCTTCCCTTCTGCCCCTCTGAAATAGGTGGCACCCAAATAGAGGAGGTTTCAAGACCCTAGCCTCTCCTTCAATAAAACTTACCAAATCATCAAACGACACAGTCCTCTTTTTCTCCTCAATAATCTTATCAGCAACTCTACACCATCGAGTCTGCACCCTAAAGGAGAACTTGCTAAGGATCAACCTCATTGTTTTGGGATTTTGTAATTCGGCGATGCCATAAGGGACGCACGAAATTGCATTTCTGCAGGTTTTGAGTGCCACTGAGTACTCGTCATACTCTTCCGCGTTGTTTTCCCTTATATCTTTCCATTTAATGATCTTATCCACAAACGCGGTGGCTATCTGTTCAAGGTTGCCATATCGCTCCTCCAGCAACTTCCTTTCCTGCTTATAGCCCTCTGAAGCTTCTAAGTGGAGGTAAGCTGCCACAATATCATTTGGCATGCCTGTCGTGTATAAATCCAGATACCTCAGCCTTTCCTTTTCATTTGTCAACTGGCTACTAAAGACATCATCAATTGAGCGAATGAACTTAAAATACTTTGTACGATCCCCATCAAACTTAGCTATATCCTGCTTGGGCATCAATCTTTTAAGGCTGCAAGAGTTTAACGCCTGCATGACTTCCTTATTGCTCAAATCCCCTTGGTCATTCCCGCCTGAGCAACAGCTTCCACTTAACCCAATCTCGGGCGCTTCCGTATTCAAATGCATGGGTCTCTCACTCCCACTTCCATCAGGGTTTGTGTGTTCCCTTATCCTAGGGATGTGAGTTATTTCTTTATCCTTCTCCTTAAGATCTTGTAAAACCTTTTCTTCTGCCTCCACTCCAGCTAACTCTGCCTCTAAACCGAGCATCTCCCTCTTAGATTTTAGTGCTGCTTCCTCTCACTCTATGGCCTTTATCTCCATCTCCCTCTTAGATTTTAGCGCTGTTTCCTCTCGCTCTATGGCCTTTATCTCCATCTCCCTCTTAGATTTTAGCGCTGCTTCCTCTCGCTCTATGGCCTTTATCTCCTTCATCACCCGTAATTGCGCTGCCAACCTGGCTCTGGAAGCAGCTAATAATACACGCCTGCTCCCAGTAGAACTCGCACACGACCGCTGAGATCTCCTGGAAGCAACAGATTGCATACCAATGACTGATGTGTTATCCCCCAAATTTACAGTAAATGTTCTTCCTCTTCCCTGGGCTCTTCAGTGCACTCGCCTACCTCATGGCCCTGATTAACTCCACTATCCTGCCTAACCTCAAGTCCCTGCAAAAACTCCTGTACCTCTACGCCATCCTTCGCTAGGGCTTCACTTAGATGCTGACACAATTCAGACTTGTTCCCTCCTTTTGGGAGGCCTCTAACTTCCAACTCCTCTCTCAATTGCGCAACCTTTAGGGTCTCCATTTTCCTAGGCCCCGTTCCGGCACTCCCTATGAGCTAACAAAATTCCCTAGTTGAATCGTAGCTGACCTAACCAATGAGTGGTCGAGAACCTGCACTACTCAATGAAGACCACTAACAGTACCTATGTTGCGACTTCCTAAATCCTCTAAGCCTAGAGAGCAATCCCTAAATGTATCAATGTCTCGTGTCCCAGTCCTCAACCTGAAATAACGCCTAAAGAAACAGCCCAGCCTCTTACCTGAAAGAAATCCTACCTGAAATAACTTCTATTTTACCTGTCCTAGCCTTTACCTGAAAGAACTCCTACCTAAAATAACTTGTATTTGACATGTCTTAGCCTTTACCTGAAAGAACTCCTACCTGAAATAGCTTCTATTTGACATATCCCAGCCTTTACCTGAAAGAACTCCTACCTGAAATAACTTCTATTTGACATATCCCAGCCTTTACCCGAAAGAACTCCTACCTGAAATAACTTCTATTTGACATGTCCTAGCCTTTACCTGAAAGAACTCCTACCTGAAATAGCTAAGCCCCTCCTTGTTATACCTAAGTTCTAATACCATGCAGCATGCGGAAAACTAACATCTCTCAAACTGAGAACTCTAGTGACCATTGGCTTAGGATTACAGCGCCCGTAACCGACGTTGGAAAGGGTTTCTTCATATAGATAATCCACAAATTAGTAAAGTTAAATTGGGTAACCGTAACGTTACGTAAGTTCTCATTTGAATGGGTTCTAAATTGGACCTTCCAAGAAATATTTTCATGCCACACACAGAATAAACTTATGTATTAAAGGAAACCTGTGATACCATTAACCTAAAACCAGTTATGAGGACCTATAGACGATTATACCCAAACCAATACAGAACCAAGGGACCACATTATAAAAATTCCATAAGGTTTCCCTCGACGATCAGATGTTATTAAATCAAAACAAAATACATGAATAATGACCTGAGAACCCAATATTCTGACTTTCTCCAAGTCTTAATGCACTACACACATCTGTTCCTGCTCACCTTCTAATTGAAAATGCCTTACAAATAAACTACTCAATTTCAAATGTAAAATATCCATGCTATTCTTAATTAAACATCAACTCCTCTGTCATAAAAAAAAGCAAGATAATTGTCACTTCAAAAAATATTACACTACAGGACAATTTCCTCGATGAACTTCGTCAATATCTTATATATTAATAAGATAATCACGCATTGCAACTTACGAACATTTAATACCCTCATAAATCTGGGTCCCGTGGATGAAAATCTATCACTCGTGTTGACAGCAACTAATTTTAAATATAAGGAGACAATACCTAATTGCGCCTATTATACAAATTTATTTCTTTCCTCCACATAGATTGTTGCATGATGTCTGCAGACTTCTTTTTCTCAGCTTTCCAGAGGGCCCAGGTGCGTGACTCCACGTGCTCCTTCAGACTTCCACCCACACTGTACCATAAAACGAAACGAATTTTGACTGCTAGTCGGTCCTTCTTCGTGGGTTATTTAAAGTACTCTTTGACATTTTGAAGGATTTATTTAGTCGAAGCTCACTGGAAAAATTACATACAATGAGAAATTCATATGGTGACAATTCTTCAATTAATCTAAAAAAAATATTTAAAGAAAAACCGTATTCTCTACACATTTCAAACAACATTATTGGAAAACTCTATTGCTATAATTTCAGTAATTGTAATTCCTTTGTATTCTATTTCTTGCATGTTACACATTTTTATTAATATTTCCAATAAAGACCTCTGGTATAATAACTTGATAACAAAATTCGTAATACTAGGTGGGTGAATCCCTTGGTTCTGCTATATATCGAATCTTTAAGAAATATGCACTAAGCATTAATAGACATCATTAAGTCATGAGAGAATTCCACTAAATAGTTATTCGATCTGTGGCATATTTTATCTAGCTTAATCCCTTACGAGCTCTATTTTCCCTCCTTAAATTGTAAAGACCTCTCGATAACATCTTTTACTTACAAATTTGTTTGTGTCCACTGCAAAGACCGTCCAGCTCTA
>NC_090741.1:77769289-77784289 GCF_036898095.1 Palaemon carinicauda | reverse complement strand
TCTCTCTCTCTCTCTCTCTCTCTCTCTTCTCTCTCTCTCTCTCTCTCTCTCTCTCCGAACAATAAGAATATAGCCTTTATATGTTACGTAATACTTTCATTTTCTGACACCAACCTTTTCGTTCCTGCCCTCCAGATATACAAGTTCGTATTATTCATTTAAGAGAAGTCTCTCGGAAGACTTGGTTATCATAGATGATGATGTTCTATGTTTAGATAGATCAGATACAGGAGATGTAAAACCGCAGTCATTTCATTTATCAAATATTTCATATATGTAATTTAATGAAACTAACATTTCATAGGTAAGTTTTGAAAGGTGTGGTGTGTGTATTGTTGCATTCTTTTATTTTTTTTCAGCTATAATTTCATTCACTTATGTGTTAAATTATTATTTGAGTAACACTAATTAGGTAATAGTTTGTTTAATCAGTAATTTCATATCAGAGCTTATATTGTTGATTAATTTTGGCTCCTGATATAATTGAGCAACACAAATTTCATTTTTTTCTGGTCACTTATTTGTTAAGACTTAATCGATTGTTGATAATTAGTCCGGGGTGAGGTTCTTAGGGCATCAAATTTATGCATTACCTTACTCCCAGACGTAAACTCCGAAGTTTCATTAGTTAATGAACTGTTTTGAAGGAATCTGAAGAAAAGATTTAATTGTTACAGGTTTTATCCTTCCATTTCCATGATCAGACAGTTGGATTGGTTTTATAGCTCTCTCTCTCTCTCTCTCTCTCTCTCTCTCTCTCTCTCTCTCTCTCTCCTCTCTCTCTCTCTCTCTCTCTCTCTCTCTCTCATCTGACTTTATATATAAATAAGTTTCGGGCTGTCTATCTGTTCCTTCCCTTTTGGAGAGAGAGAGAGAGAGAGAGAGAGAGAGAGAGAGAGAGAGAGAGAGAGAGAGAGAGAGAGAGAGAGAGAATGGGTGGGGGAACATGTTTATACCCCATAAACAGGAAAGGACTAACAGATTTGAAGCGCATGTAAACACACAAACGTAACACATGTTTACTCACCTCCCATCAAAGTTATATTGCATGCATCTATTCTAATATCATGTACACCTATTGCTAGAGGTTGTAACAATGCTGCAGTTATTGTTTGTGACGGTTATTTGTTAGTTTTACAAAGCGTTTCTTCCTTTTCTTCTTATTTGGTCAGCGTTGTGTGTGGAAATTATTTTTTGCTGATTTCTGGGATTATGAATATTTTCTATTCAAAGTTTTAAAAGTCGTTCATGGATGGCTGAGGCAAGGGACAGTAACAATGCCATGTCTAGCAGGACAATGCCCCAGAGACTGACCATATATATATATCTATATATATATATATATTATATATATATATATATATATATATATATATATATATGATCAGCACCCAAGCCCCTTCTCCATCCAACTAGGACCAAGGAGAGCCAGGCAATGGCTGCTAATGACTCAGCAGAGAGACCTTTAGGCTCCCCCAACTCCCCATCCTTAACTCACAAGGAGGGTGAGGTTGCAGTAACCAAAGGAACTAACGAGTTTGACCGGGACTCGAACCCCAGTCTGGCGTTCACCAGTCAGGGACGTTAGTTTTTGTGTTGCGTTAAAAGAGGTATTCGCATATCTTCGTTATTTTGCGACAATGGATATTCAGATTAGTGTAAAGGTCAGCTCAATTACATATGTAACTATTTACCTTTATGTAATAGCTCCCATGCCTGAATAATTAATCAAACTATGTTGTATAAATGTTTCTGACACTAAGATATTGCCCCATGAAATTAATTAGATGAAGTACTTTTACATATTTTTTCTCTTCAGTAATGATATCGTATCCCTGCCCATTCCAGGGCTATATTTAAAGGGACTTTCTTTGTTGTTGTTCACAGTTATGAACGCATGACAAGCTAATTGCCTTTATGAAGCCTTGTGGTAATGGCGTTGGGTTGCAGGAAAATGGGATCTGGCTGCACACAACATATCAGGAATTGCTAACGACCGAATATATGTATATATAGAGAGGCAGCCGTTTTGAGTGTTTATACAAAAAAGGCGTAAATATCGAGGAGGGCTCTTACCCAGTTGGAGATGTCTGTGGTGTGGTTAGGTGTGACTGGTAGTTATTTATGGTCCATCCAAAATTGAGCAAAAGCGAAGATTCTGAATTCTTGTTTGTTTCATTGCCAACGAAGGTAAGCTTCAAAGCGTTCCAATAGATATAACTGCTTCTCCCATGTTTCATATTGTTTCTATGCTTACCTTTTGTTTTCCCAAATTCGTGTAATCCTTCTTTTGTCAACAATCAGTTTATCGCCTTTGCCAAAATTGAATGTTTTGTGTAGGGTATGTATTCCCCCTTGTAGTCGTATTTATTTTAGTTTGTGAGTAAATAATACTGTACCGTTTTGACCAAACTTGTTAGTCATGCTGGGTATGACCCAAGGATGAATCAGTGACAGTTTGGATACGCAGAAGTACTATGAGAGTAATCGCTATGTTAATTAAATGACAAATATTTTGTTAGTTTATTTTTTTGTTTGTGAACAGTATTACTCAAAAACTACTGAACCAATTTCAACAACTCTTGTTGGACAAATGGAGTATGACCCAAGGACAATTTCGTTAGATTTTGAAAAAAATACATCGACGTACAAGTACACAAGGGAGCTAGAGTAGAATAAGAATGCTTGGCTAGGCAAAGGAATACACTCTACTGAGTGTCCCTTTAGTTCATGCCTGTAAAGACAGCGGAAAGATATGGCATACTCATTTGCCATTGACAACTTCCCGCAATGGCTTTCATTTGTTTCTTTATTCATTAAGTGTTTTTATGGACCTGACAATTTAAACGTTCCCGTCGTCGAACATTTGTGAAACTGCAAAAAAAAAGAAAAAAAAAATATAAATGGATAAAAAAAAAGAAAAAAAACGAATTTGTTTCCGGTGGTTAAGAGCAGATGAATGCTTTCACGGCAGAGTGGGTCATAAAACATTTTGGGAGCATCATGTAAAGGCCCACTGCTGGGTCCTCATGTGTGTGTTTGTGTGTTCCATAAACCGTAAAACAAAAAACCTATCTTTAACTGGCGGAATAACGGAACTGTATAAAAGATATCGTGTCCCTTTCCAAAAAATAGAGAAAACTTGTTAATTGTTTTTATAAAGAGAACGATTTGTTTGATTGTAGAAATTGTTGTATCCTTTTCTTTTTCTTTTTGGAAAATTGTTCTTCGCCAAAATGCAAAGGACACCTTCGAGATTGAGCAAAAATAAGTATTTTTCCCAAATTCTGAAATGTTGCACTTAATAACTTTTGTCAGAATTCGAAAATGTTTTTCTGGAAATTTTTGTAACAAACACCTGGAATCTTATTAATTTCATGGCATACCTAAAAGAAATAAAATCTTCTTTCTTTTTATTTGTACGAGTTGCAAATAGATTCTCTTTTACAGTTTTATATTTCCCTTCACAGTTTCGTGATTCAATTTACTTTTGATACATTCCATTATTTATTATTTCAATTTATGGATACGATACTCAACACACGTGAAAAGATTAATATTACATTAGTGAGCTAAGGGATAAATCTCTCTCTCTCTCTCTCTCTCTCTCTCTCTCTCTCTCTCTCTCTCTCTCTCATGAATATGAAAACTCTAAATAAAGACACAAGAAGAAACACATTCTTAGCTCCTGCCATTCTGGATATGAATGGCCATATGTATCGATGTTATCCAAGTCTCCGCAAAGGTTATATTCCATATATACAGTGTTATTTGCTTTATCACTACGGCTCTTCTCATTTGTGACTTGTGTAAATTAATAATAAAAATCATAATCTAGTAGGAAACAAATCCACGTGTGTTTTGCGTTTTCGGTTTCACAAAAAAAAAAAAATCATCAAAAGGGTTATATTTTCAATTTACTATATATAACTTCATTCGTTACCCTGAAATTTAGATTGTTTCTGCGTATTGTATTATTTTGGTATGTGTGTGTCTATGTTTGTGTTTATGAACAAAGTTTTAAGAATTTTTGACATTAGTCTCAAAACTACGCACATAAATCGTCGAACTTATCAACAGCTGAAGTCTTCTTCTTTCTCACCTTTATCCCTACATTAAGGGGTCGTTTGCTTGATGCCTTCGATCAAAGGGAGCATCTTCCACTAAACCTCTTCTCTCCATATCCTCCTTCACCTTATCTCACCATCTAATTGTCTGCCTCCTACTTGATCCTACTCCCTAACAGGTTCCCTCCAGGCCCTCCAAACTCCTCCCCCACTAACATCCTTTACAGCTGAATACTGCATTCTATTTCTGGCTTAAATATATCTAAATATCCCTAAAGCATATTGCAGCTCATTATCTTGTTATGCCAAATTTGAATACGTTAATGATTATTCATGGGATTCTCTTTTGAATGATTAGTCTCTATCATAATTTAAGGTAATGGATGAACTAATATTTTAACAGCTTCATAATAATGGGCTAATCAAAATTTCAGACTCGAGAGGAACAGCAGTGTCTAAGTATGCTATTACTAACGAATATTGGGACTTTATTTCGTAGCTTTACATGACCGTACGATCGTGATTTTGTTTGATTTTATTGTATAGCGCTCTCTCTCTCTCTCTCTCTCTCTCTCTCTCTCTCACTTGTATATATATATATATATATATATATATATATATATATATATATATATATATATATATATCATTTATATATATATATATATATATATATATATATATATATATGTATATATATATATATATATATAAAGTATTAATCCCTTTTCCAACCAGATGTCAGTACCGTATGTTGTTATCGGCACAAAATGTATACCCTCTTTAAGAACGTGTTAATCCCTTCCTTCTTTTCGACCATATCTCCTCTAATGGCATTAGGACTAATCTATCCTTTAACATTGTCCATGTCCACTTTTCCCTTAATTTTTTCCTATTGAATTATTCATTTTATCACTAGTGTACACATGTCAAAATTGACGGCTAAATATGCAAAGATATAAGATCAAACACCCTCTTTCTCCAGGGAGAGACCAAAGTTATACGTCTGGAAATGCTGTTTGGCATGACTTGATATATATTTATACACACACACACACACACACGCACGCACTATACATATATATATATATATATATATATATATATATATATATATATATATATATATATATATATATATATATTGTTAGTAATGGAGGTCATTGTGCCACCTTTTTTGCTTTGTTAAAACAAAGACCCCACCAGCAAGGACTTGGTCGACATGCCAAGAGTTTTTGGGCCCTACCCCTAGTCAACATCGAGGTCCCAGGAGAAGGAGGGAGGCGAGATGTGAAGGATGTAGGAGCACATGACCAAGCCTGACCAATAGGACAGCGGTCAGGCCAATTCCCCCCTACCACCCCCAATTGAGGGCCAAGTGGGGTTGAATCTACCCAGGGAAAACTGGGGATCGTTCTTCTTTACTCAATCTCCTTGAGGGAACCACCATCTCTCTTCACCCTCAAGATATCAGGGAGGCAGGACCTCTGTTTACATATCCTCCAAAAGGGAGGAACCAGAGTCCTTTTACAAAGGTAAGGTGTCTGATTTTGAGATCCTCGTTATCCTTACCCAACCTCCCATCCCTTCCTTATCACATCCCATTTTTTCCTTTTATCCTTTAAAGAAATATCCTACCCACTGAACCTTAACCTATTCCCTATATCCCTCCATGTGTGCCGTTTGTTTCTATCCTTAATTAATTCACCCTGTGACAGTGTTGATTCCCAGGAGTAATGTTTAAATCCCTAAGCTTTGCATTTTCATTTAATTTGCTTAAAGGTTTTAACCATACGACTTCATCGTGTTCCCAGCCAGTAGAAGTAAGTGTGCTGTTAATAATTCAATTTATTTCCCTTTCCATGGAACGTGATTGCTCTGCTGGAGTTTCATCCACGGCCCACCAAACTCCACTTGAAGCTCCTTGCGGCTTAAATTAAAAGAGTTATCTGCTGTGCTCCCCTTTCATTTTTTTTTATTTAAGTATTATTGTAAATACATATATATATTGTTGGTATCCTTTGTCTTATTGCCGACTGGCGACCTTTTTCATTGCTTTTTTTTTTGTAATGGCCCTTGAGTCCCTTAAGCAAGGCCGGACACGAACCACGGGCCCGTAACATACTGGCGACCAGATGCCAGGATTCGCTAAGACAGTAATTTCAAATTAATCTTATTAAAGTCAAATCCCCCCCTTTTCTGTCTTTAGCGACTTGACGAACCTCAATTTCATTTCAAGTAAATTATATTATCACTGGAGTTGGAACAGTGGAAGAAAACAGCAAAAGCATTCTATTTTCATTGTTAAAGTTTTGTGTCTATTAGTGCGTGTTTGCACCGCAAACCCTTTTGTTTTAAAACCCCAGGTGGTAGAATTTAGTCCTATTGTTTAGCAGGATAGCCAACCGTGTGAAAAGAATTTGTGTTTTTTTTCTGAGTGTTTATTATCACCGGTGTTAAAATTTTTCATTTATTAAATATATTGTGCATTATGTGAATGTTTTATTGTGTTATCTTGTGTTTAAAAAAAAAGGAAATAAGTGATGTGAAACTTACGAAATTTTAGGACAAAAACGTGGCAGGCTGAGCACGTGTTCATTTCAAAACATGGCCAACCTGATATAACTCAGCCCACCACCGTGTTTCCGAACGAAGCCAAGGTTTATTATTGTCTGTTATTATTATCTTTGTTATTTGTTCTACTTAACAAAAGCGCAGACCCGAGATTTAAGCCAAATTATTGTACATTGGTAAGTGACTCACGCACATATCAGTCATTTTTGTGGGAGAAATATTATATCATTTATCTTTAGTGCTAGGATATAGGTTAATCTCATATCGAAACTCTTGGCTTCCGATTCACGTAAACGTTTTACGGCCGTGAGGCATAATTCTGTTGAGTAACGGTAAGAACACTTGGCATTCCTTATTTCAATTTTTTCTTTTGACAGTAAGGGTATTTAATTTCATTTTATTACTTTTCGTGGGATATTATTTTATGTACATTTTTTAAAGAGATAGATTTTTCATTTATATATATTTTGCAGTGAGTGAATGGTTAATTTTGTGTTAAAACTAAGTGAATTGAAATGTACGACATTTTAGGAAAAACGTGGTCGACTAAAACACGTTTTAATTTCCAGTGAGGCATGATTCTGTAGAGTAACGGTAAGAACACGTGGCATTCCTTATTTCATTTTTTTCTTTTCACAGTGAGGGTGTGTAATTTCATTTTGTTACTTTTCGTGGGATATTATTTTTATGTACATTTTTTTAAAGGGATAATTTTCGTACGATTGTGTAATATTGTTAACCTAAAGATAAAGGATTTATGATATCACATTCAATTTAATTTTTTCAGTCAGGGTATAGAATCATTTAGATAAAATATTTGGGAGTGTAATTTCTTAAATTCATTTTTTTTACTAAAGGGAAAGATGTAAAGGGGTTGATCTCGGGGACATTGTTTGTTTTATTTAATTTGTTATACTTTAAGTATAAATACAAACTTTGCTTTAAAGTCACAGAGTTGCAAGTGGTGGTGTTGCAAGAACGGACCCACACATTTTTACAAATCCATTTTTTCTTATGACTAGCATAGAAGGGTCACACATCGTGGGGATTCCATTTTTTTCCTTATGACTAGCATAGGAGGGTCACACATGGTGGAGATTCCTTTTTTTTTTCCATATGACTGGCATAGGAGGGTCACACATCGTGGAGTTTCCATTTTTTTCCTTACGACTAGCCTAAGAGGGTCATGCATTGTGGAGATTCCATTTTTTTTTCCTTATGACTAGCATAGGAGGGTCACACATGGTGGAGATTCCATTTTTTCCCTTATGACTAGCATAGAGGGTCATCCATTGTTGTGATTCCATTTATTCATGACTAGCATAGAGGGTCATCTATTGTTGTGATTCCATTTATTCATGAATAGCATAGAGGGTCATCCATTGTTGTGATTCCATTTATCCATTACTAGCATAGAGGGTCATCCATTTTTGCGATTCAATTTATTTATGACTAGCATAGAGATTCATCCATTGTTGTGATTCCATTTTTCATGACTAGCATAGAGGGTCATCCATTGTTGTGATTCCATTTATTTATGACTAGCATAGAAGGTCATTCATTGTTGTGATTCCATTTATTTATGATTAGCATAGAGGGTCATTCATTGTTGTGATTCCATTTATTTATGACTAGCATAGAGGGTCATTCATTGTTGTGTTTCCATTTGTTTATGACTAGCATAGAGGGTCATTCATTGTCGTGATTCCATTTTTATATGACTAGCATAAAGATTCACCCATTGTTGTCATTCCATTTTTTTAAGACTAGCATAGAGATTCACCCATTGTTGTGATTCCATTTTTTATGACTAGCATAGAGAGTCACCCATTGTTGTGATTCCGTTTTTTTTTTAAGACTAGCATAGACACTCACCCATTGTTGTGATTCCATTTTTTCAAGACTAGCATAGAGATTCACCCATTGTTGTGATTCCATTTTTTTAAGACTAGCATAGAGGTTCACCCATTGTTGTGATTCCATTTTTTTTTAGGACTAGCATAGAGATTCACCCATTGTTGTGATTCCATTTCTTTTTATGACTAGTATAAAGGTTTACCCATAGTTGTGATTCCATTTTATTTCATCCAGCATAGTGTCACCCATAGTTGTGATCTCATTTTTCCCTGACTAGCCCAGAGGGTCACCTACTGTATAGTGGTGATTCCATTTTTTATTGTGTAGCAAAGTTGTCAAATATATCGTTACTTGTTTGGACGCATTACAACCGGACAGCCTAAGCTCACCCATTGTCGTGGCCCTGGTTTTCAAGTTAGGCTCCTGTTCAATTACTTGCAAGGCTTGCTATTTGGTGATAATTCTTTCTCGAAAGGCATTTTTCATAGCCTTTGTGCATTTTCCCCAGATCCATCTTCATCCTTCCTTCCATGAGACTCTTGCGTAAGGCTAGAGCGTCTTTCCCCTGCGTGTAATTTCTTGCACGGTCAACATCATACCTTGTGCTGTTGAGTTTGTTCTTGTCGCTGTCTCCACAAGAAATTAGCAAAATGACTGCTGCTGAGATCAGTGCATTTTTGGATTTGGCAGAACGACAAGGCTATGAGGGAGATTCATTGCGAAGGCTTGTGCGGGAGCTCATGAATGAAGACAAAGCCCGGAGAAGAACAGAGCAGGACAGGATGCGGTATGAAAGAGAGAGAGAGCGCATGAATTAAGAATGCAGGAGATGGACGCCCGATTGGCACAACTCAACCACTTGCCACCTCAACGCAATGTTGCCAAAGTCCAGCAGGATAATCTCAGGAAGGTCCAGTTCATGGAAGGAGTTACCAAAAAACTCCCTACAGTGGAGTCCCCGGTGACCACGTCCCAGCTCTGCAAGAAGTGCGGACTAAGGGCAGTGAGCAACATTGGACATGAGGGCTATGACCTGCGTTCGGGTCAAGAGCCCATGAAGGTGGTACAACAAGTGCCCCTCAGGCGCATGAAAGCTGCCAAGCTGGAGCCCAAAGCAGTGAGGATGCTTCCTGCAGGGGAAGATGAATGGCTCTGTGACATTGACCTTGGTGAGGTAGCTTGGCTAAATGAGGAGGCCCAAGAGTCTTCCTCCTCCAGCAGTGAGTCTGAGCTTCGTACACCTGGAGTGAATTCTGGTGAAGGTGTGCCACTTTCCACCACAGGGGATAGGGCTACTCCAAGCGTCATGCCAGAGGCCTCGGAGGAGGGCCAGGGGTCTCCCTTATCCCACCATGAGTCTGAGCCGAGTACCTGCAAATCCAATCTGGATGGAACTGTGCCACTTAGCACCACTGAAAATAGGGCTACCTCAATCACCAGGCCAGAGGGCTCAGAGAAGGCAAGAGGCAAACCACCCATCAGTGCCAAGACCCCAAGGAGCCACACAGAGCTTATCAGGTTCCCACTGCTAGATGAGACATTGATAAACAACAGGGCACCCGCCTACGCGAACGAGGTGGAAATAAATAACCCCTCTAAGGCTGAGTTCCTGCTAAAGGATGAGGTGCCCCTTAAGATCACCCGAGGTTCTCACGATCCTGTTAAGGTCTCGTGCCGGCAAGTAGTTGTTCCCCGCAATCTCTGCTTGTCGGTGCTACGTATGGTCCATGAGGGACTGGGAGGACACTTTTGGGTAACGTGTATTACCCAGCTTATCCACTTGCACAGGGTTATCAAGGCTTACGTTGCCTCCTGCCACCCTTGCTAAGCCACCGGTAACTCCAAGAAAATAGTGCCGAGGGCCTCGCTCCAACTTATCCCATCCATAAGTGTTACAGAGATGACACAATTCTTTTATTGGTTTGGTTTTCTAGCCACATTTCAGAGGGACGAGGGTTCCCACTTCATGGCAGAGGAGTCACGACCTCTGACCATACTCGCAATTCATTTTTGGCTTCACCAGGTGCAGGCCAGAATTCCCAACTGTGGGGTTTACTTAAACGGCAGCATAAATTTCTTCCAGACATGGAAAAAACTTCAAGCTCAAGAGAATGAGCTCTCGGGCATGGGCTCATATCTGGAGCATCTTGGTTCCTATCGCGCTGACCATGGGTTCCCACAGACAGTCCTAACGGACCATAACCCAGCAGCTTACTTGACTAGGCTACATAGGAAAAATAAAGGGCTCATGAGGTGGGGCATAGACCTCCAGAACTATAACTGGAAGGTCAAGCGCCTAAAGAGCTTAGATGAGAGAGATGTGCTCTCCCGGCATTAGTGCTCAGCGCACAGTGCCATGTCCCTAGCCTGTAGTCATACTCAGTAAGTTAATTTGGTTTGTATGAAAAAATGTTAATTGGCCTTGGTGTCTCCCCAGGTAGATAAACTTGAGGAGCCATTTTGGCTTCATTATTTACATTTGATTTATTTTTATTGTTTTACTTTACCTTTTTGCATATGTCAATTTTCCTTAATGTTATGCCTACCACTGCACTAGGTCACTTAACTTTAAAAATTTTTGCTTTTTTATTTTCAATTTTGCAGTTTTAAATTTTTTTATTTTGGTTGCTGCCTCACAGCCAGCATGCTTATTTCTATGTGGCAATTAAAGTTAATTTGCTGTTAAAATAACGTAAAATTGTGACCATAGTTACAGCTTAGATATTAATCCATTATCGTGGTGAGACTCACTGAGGGAGGTGTTGGGGGTGTTCCTGGGAGGTTGGGAAGGAAACACAATCTTGAAATTAATGTAAGTTCTATTGAGAAGGTGCAATACACGAATCAAATAACAACAGGCAGGAAATACGTCTGCCTTGGGTGACGAACGAAATACAAGCACACTGTGTGATGCCCCAAGGCTGGGAGGTACATTGTTGCCATATCTTCGGGGCGTTGCCACACGTAATAATGAAATAGACATCTATGCATAATAACATGGTAATATATTGCATATACACATATGAGTACATAGGGGGTGTATTTATTTACAAGAGACATATAATAAATGAGACACATAATAAATGGGAAACATAATAAATGGAAACATCATATATTGCTTTAGGTATGATAATATATTAACGTCAGTTAATGTAACGGTATCACATTTTATATATCTACAGGAGGAGTCATTAAGGCTAGTGGCTTCAGACCTTGCTTGCAGAGTTCTTGTCCTGTTCTAGGACAAAATATCTGCTAAAATGGGGGCTGTTAGTAATGGAGGTCATAGTGCCACCTTTTTTACTTTGTTAAAACAAAGACCCCACTAGCAAGGACTTGGTCGGCATGCCACGAGTTTTGGGGCCCTACCCCAAGTCTCACCCCCCCCCCCCTCCCTCCAACCATCCTATACCAGTCTACTCCCCTTGAGATCTCATTTTCAGCCACCTTTTACGAGTCACGTGACAACATCGAGGTCGCAGGAGAAGGAGGGAGGCGAGATGTGAAGGATGTAGGAGCACGTGACCAAGCCTGACCAATAGGACAGCGGTAAGGCCAATTCACCCCTACCACCCCCAAATGGGGGCTAAGTGAGGTTGAATCTACCCAGGGAAAACTGGGGATTGTTCTTCTTTACTCAACCTCCTTGAGGGAACCACCATCTCTCTTCACCCTCAAGACATCAGGGAGGCAGGACTTCAGTTTACATATCCTCCAAAAGGGAGGAACCAGAGTCCTTTTACTAAGGTAAGGTGTCTGATTTTGAGATTCTCGTTATCCTTACCCAACCTCCCATCCCTTCCTTATCACATCCCATTTTTTCCTTTTATCCTTTAAAGAAATATCCTACCTACTGAACCTTAACCTATTCCCTATATCCCTCCACGTGTGCCGTTTGCTTCTATCCTTAATTAATTCACCCTGTGACAGTGTTGATTCCCGTGTGTAATGTTTAAATCCCTAAGCTTTGCATTTTCATTTAATTTGCTTAAAGGTTTTAACCACTTGACTTCATCGTGTTCCCAGCCGGTAGAAGTAAGTGTGCTGTTTATAATTCAATTTATTTCCCTTTCCATGGAACGTGATTGCTGTGCTGAACTTTCATCCACAGCCCACCAAACTCCACTCGAAGCTCCTCGTGGCTTAAATTAAAAGAGTTATCTGCTCTGCTCCCCTTTCATTTATTTTTATTTAAGTATTATTGTAAATATATATATATATATATATATATATATATATATATATATGTATATATATATATATATATATATATATATATATATATATATATCTATATATATATATATATTGTCGGTATCCTTTGTCTTATTGCCGACTGGCGACCTTTTCCATTGCTTTTTTTTGTTATGGCCCTTGAGTCCCTTAAGCAAGGCCGGACACGAACCACGGGCCCGTAACAATATATATATATATATATATATATATATATATATATATATATATATATATATATATATATGTATATATATATAAATATATATATATATATATATATATATATATATATATATATATATATATATATATATATACTCGTACATATAACATACATACATACAGTCAGACATTTGCTCTTTTCATATGAGGTTAATATAAAAAGCTCTCTTTTATTTTATGAGATAAGTGCACATATAGTGATTAAATGAATATTTCATAGTACCGTAATTATCTCATATACATTTTAGTGAAAGCAAATACGGATTTTTGGTGCTGTAAATTAAGTTGTTATTTGTTCACTATGGCTAAAACTTTCTCTAATTCTTTCAGACAACGCCAGTCTTTCCCTCGAAACCCACAGTGGAGACTCACGCCCTCAACGCTGATGACTGACGAAGGTGAGCTTTATGTGTACAAGTAATTAGTAGAACATTTCAACATCTGTGAGTCCACTGTAATTGATGTCCGATTTAATTGGCTCTCTTTTATTTCATGGCAATTTTCTTGTCTGTTCGACTCTTTTGTTTAAACGTAACATTATTGTGATACTTTAGAAATGGTTACCTAGGAGTTAATTGGCTTTGCTTTATTTCTCGCAATTATATATATGTTTTGAAGTTTTTATGTTCCCTTTTTGGTTTGGAAGATGTGTGGTTATATATAATGCGTCATTGGCATGACAGATAAGCTAGCATCTGCAGGCTGCATTGATAGCGCTGTAATTGGCACATGGGAATTATAGGACATTGCTTTTAATTTCATCATGTAATTTTTTTTTTATATTTAGTGTCGATAAACATTGTTAAGTGACACCAATCAAGAAAATTAGTCGATCAATCAACCTCGGCAATTTTAAATTTTCTTACGCGTTATTTATATAAAACAATAGAGGGATACATTTTTGTGATTGTGGCGAGGTATATACTGTATGTGGTAGAATATGTATACGATGAAGTGACTGGTTTAGTGTAAAAGGTGATTTGAGATGAGGGTATGTTGTATATCCGTGAATGTTTGATATGATGATGGAGTGAGTATTACGAGGAAGCGAAGAAAGGTCAATGGATTTAGTTTCAAGTTGTGGTCTAAGAAATCATTCATAAAAGGAGCAGAGAGTGAGTGCCATTGACAGGTAACCCACTTCTAGTATTGATATTGTAGAAAAATAAAAGCAAATTTGCACCTAGCAAAGAATTGGGGAGTGTTAGAAACAAGCGTAAATTTACGGTTCGATGTATAAAGGTTAAAGATCAATCATGAATGGCAGAGAAAAGGGAGGAAACAATATCTCCTAACAAGAGACCGGCATATGTAGGTAGTAGGTTAGGGCATCAGCCACCTGTTGAGATACTACCGCTTGAGAGTTATTGGTTCCTTTGACTGGCCCGACAGTACTACATTGGATCCTTCTCTTTAGTTACGGCTCATTTTCCTTTTGCCTACAAATACACCGAATATTCTGGCTTATGCTTTACATATTTTCCTCTGTCCTCATTCACCTGACAACACTGAGATTACTAAACCATTCTTTATCGCTCAAAGAGTTAACTACTGCCATGTAATTATTCAGGGGCTACTTTCCTCTTGGTAAGGGTAAAAATGACTTTAGTTTTGGCAAGCTGCTCTTCTAGGAGAGGGACACTCCAAAATCAAACCATTTTTCTCTGGTCTTGGATAATGCCATAGCCTCTGTGCCATGGTCTTTTGCTGTCTTTGGATAGAGGTTCTTGCTTAAGGGTACACTCGGGCACACTATTGTATCATTTTCTTCCTCTTTTTGCTTTAATTTTTATGGTTTATATTTAAAATATTAATTTTAATGTTGTTCCTGCTCTAAGCCCTCGAGCTTATAGCATTCTTCTTTTCCAACTATGGCTGTAGCTTAGCAAGTAATAATGGTAATAATATGATCAGCACCCAAAACTCTTCGCCACCCACGCTAGGACCACGGAGTACAAGGCAATTACTGCTGATAACTCAGCAGGTAGACTTAAAGGCTCCCCCAAACCATCTGTCCTTAGCTCACAAGGTCTGTGAGGTTGCA
>NC_090741.1:77754289-77764289 GCF_036898095.1 Palaemon carinicauda | reverse complement strand
CAAGTTCGCAAATGGTTATCACACACTTCAAATACGACTACGGTCTAAATTGATTCTGGGAAAGGCAAGTTGGTTTTGAAAAATAAGCTGCCATGGCAGAGGTCTGCACTCTCAGAGTGCTTTACTAATTCAGTCGAAATTATCTTGCGGTACTTCTTTTTGAAGTAGGGAACCTCCTGAGATAGGAATCCTTTTAAATGTCTAACCACCTGAAGTAGGAATTATCTTACAGTTACACTCTCCCCAATAAATTTAAGTATTATTTCTTTACAAAATAATCCATAGTACTGTACTAGGAATTTGTCAATAGCAAGCACCATTTTCATTTGTCATTTTATAATCAAATTTCGTTTAAGGTGTCTCTAAAAAAGCTCTATATTATATATATATATATATATATATATATATATATATATATATATATATATATATATATATATATATATATATATATATATAAATATACATATATACTGTATATATATATATATATATATATATATATATATATATATATATATATATATATATATATATATATATATATATACACGCAAAACAACAACAAATGCAGCTTTTTTTAGTCCACTGCAGGACAAAGGCCACAAATGTGCTATTTTTCATGTCTGGGGTTCAAACAGTTTTCATCACCACGCTGGCCAGTGCAGATTAGTAATGATGTAAGATTTTTGTCTGAGCGCTCACAGGAAACCAACCCAGTACGGCTGGCCCTGACTAGTACACTCTTGGGTTTCATTGTAGTGTATTACATGGCAATGTAACCTAGAATTCCAACTACTTTTTCTTATAGGAAAAATTACGCTCCCTTCGAAAATAACACTCGTTCCCGTCGCAAATGAATAGTTTCAGAAATATATATACATCTATATCCTCCAATAATGGGGGACCCCCTTTGGGAACTCGGGGTTTTGGGTGGGGAAAACATACTGGGGAACCGATATATAACCGTAAATCAGTCCTTTTCTTCTCTATACATTTCCTTCTTGTATTTATTATAACCGTAGGAAAATACAAAACAGTATAACTGGATATATTTGGCAGGAGCCGTTTCAAAGGTTATTTCTTGTAGTAATACAGTAACCAGTGCTGCCAACGCCTGATGTAGATTAAATGTTAGCATTCCATACCTGATGTAGATCAAATGTTAGCATTCCATGCTAACATTAGCACCCATTTGTACGTACGTTCGTTCGCACCAGTTTCCGACTTATGCATATATAAACCCCCTGCGCAGGAGTTTCTCTCCCATATTACTCTTTTTATTACCGTATTATTTTCTCATTTTATATTCCCATTCAATATTATTTATCATACATTCCATTTTACCTTCCTATATTGGGTTTATTTGTTTGGTTATTTCCTCTCTCATTTGTACATACGTTCGTTCGCACCAGTTTCCGACCTGCGCATATATCACCCCCCTGCGCAGGAGTTTCCTCTCCCCAATTACTCTTTTTATTACCGTGTTATTTTCTCATTTTATATTCCCATTCAATATTATTTATCATTCATTCCATTTTACCTTCCTATATTGGGTTTATTTGTTTGGTTATTTCTTTATCTCTTCCCGGTTGCACATAAATACTTACTCTGGACTAGTTTTTTTATCCAGTTAATTCTCGGTATAATCATCTCATTTTATATTCCCATTCAATATTATTTACCGTTCATTCCATTTTACCTTCCTATATTGTTTTTAATTTATTTTTGTTGGTTATTTCCTTCTCTCTCCTCTGTGTCTTATAAATCCTTTCTCTGGTCTAGTTTCTGTATTTAGTTCATTTATGTTTACCCGCTAGTGTTTTTTGTTTTTCCCTTAACCAATCACCACCCTAGGCCTATGCAGATATCTCCCTAACCCCCCCCCCCCCTTCCTTTATCCCTTTGAGCGGTCTTTTCATACCCTTTGTTCCAATGCCTTTCCCGTTGTAACCTTTGACCTGGTGAGACGTTCTGCATCACAAGTGCGGTTTCTTTTTTCGTATTTTGCGATGGAGCAAGTTATAGAAACTTCTAGCGGCTTCAGTATTCCGTACCCAAAAGCAGTGGCTCAATTCCATGGTGATTTTTTTGATAGTTCAGGTAATGTTGAGCATTTTCTTAAATCTCACAACGTTATTCCTCAACGTTTAAACTGCCCCAAGTGCCGGTCTCTTTTATCTTATAGGGAAGACATCATTCATCATTCGTAAAACTAAGAAGAAACGACGTTGTGGTTATACCTTACTGCCTATAAAGGTACTTTTTTGGACAAAAGTCGTCTACCCCCATGGAAGATAATATTGTGCCAACTACTTTTTGCATAAACATTCGGACCATGAGACCCTCATGGATGGTATCGACATACCTTCGAAAACTAGTGTGGATTGGAGAAGTTTCTGTTCGGAGGTTACCGAATACTTCTTCGATAATCAAGAGGCGATTGGTGGTGATGGAGTTACTGTTGGAATAGACGAAACTCATTTTTGTAAAGCTAAATACATCCGTGGTAGACCGTTAAGTGCCATATGGGTCTTTGGGGGTATTGAGCGTGTGTCCAAGAAATTTTTCATTATTCCTTTAGTTCCCCCCTTTCTACTAAACGAGATTCTGCTACTCTAATTCCCCTCACCCAGAAGTATATTAAACCTGGTAGTATTATTATCAGTGATAAGTGGTCTGCATACAACTCACTATCGGAAATTGGTTACGTTCATAAGTCTATTAATCATTCGGAGCATTTCATTGACCCCCTAGACCCAACCATCCATACTCAAAATATAGAACGTCTTTGGAGAGAAGTGAAGGAGTGGGTTCAGTGACCTGGAATCAAGACTGAATATTTCAAGCAATATTTTTCCAGGTTCTTTTTTACCCACTACTATCCACAACATACGTTACTCCACCACTTTTTCATTACTGCCAGTCGCCTCTACCCTCCTTTACAACAACAGACAATCGCCCCCCCCCCCTGCCCACAAGACCCCGATGACCCCCATCCATCCTCATCCCAGTCATAGAAGTTAATCCGTCAGTCTCTTCCTTCCGTGTCCAACAAGTTTCGTCGTTTTCTTCATATAAGTAAGTCATTCCTCAATAGTCATTATTCGTGTTTTGTGACCGGGGTACTTCTAGGCAAGGTTAGGTGGGTGTGTTAGGTTCTGTGGCCTTTCTGTACTTTTTATATGTTGTGTAACAGTTATATGGAAAAATTATTTAATATACCTGTGGAAATATTTAGCATTTCTACCACTAGTAATGACATCGTGTCGTTGGTAGTTCTGTGTACCATTCGTCACCGTTGGTAGTACTGTGTATCAAGGTAAGTCATTCCCCAATTCTTATATGTGTTTTGTGACCGGGGTACTTCTAGGCAAGGTTTGGTGGGTTTGTTAGGTTCTGTGGCCTTTTGGTACTCTTTATTTATTGTGTAATAGTTATATAGAAAAATTATTTAGTTTACGTATGGAAATATTTATCATGTCTATCTCTAGTAATGACATCGTGTCGTTGGTAACACTGTGTACCATTCGTCAACGTTGGTAGTTCTGTCAACCATTGGTAACGTTGCTAATGTTATCATCCTCTACATCTGTTGTTTGAATATTTTAACTCAATATATATGTCAACAGTGTTAATATTTATATGGTTCATTTGTATTGTATTTCATTGTGTGATTTTCGCACAGGAAATATATGATTTCCTATAGTAGATATCGTGATTTAACTGGTTTTCACATTCATTTCATCCGTAATAACATCAACCAATTCGTCAACTTATAGTTAACCGAATTGGTTGATTTGTTTGTTTGCGATTGAAATGATCATCAAAATCGGTTAAATCACGTTATTTGCTATAGGAAATCATATATTTCCTGTGCGAAATCACACCATGTAATACAATACAAAATTACCCAATCTTGTTGATCATGATGATACACAAAGCCTTTCACCGCATTAAGGTGTGTGTGTGTGTGTATTCAGAGAGGGATAAAGAGGTGAATATAAATATTTCAATATTCTGTTGTACATAGAGGGATATTTCTAACCTGAGTTCAACAAACATGGGTATAATTTAGAGTGGAGTAGGAATACACAATAAATTGATGCTAATTGGCATTGTTAGTGAGTAACGTTATTAAAGAGTCTTCTTTACTCTGTGTATAAAACGCTGCTTGTCCAATCTTACAGAGGATTCCCCGAAACGTCATCTACTCTTTGGTGTGTCTATTTTCTTTCTTTATCACCGAATATCTTGTCTATCAACACCAATTGTGTCATGGACATTGTCTAAATGTAAGACTTGGTAATCATCTTGCATTAAAGAATGATGATTTATAGTTTCCAAGTTTTACGCTTGCAATCTTGTCCTGTTTAGACTAAGTTAGATATCTACATCAGTTATTGGGAATTCAGTATTACTGTGATATCAGTTGTCGCACAAGAAGACTATGATGCTGGCTGTTATGTATTATATACACACACACCAACACAAATGCTCAATGTATATGTGTGTGTGTGTATATATATATATATATATATATATATATATATAATATATATATATATATATATATATATATATATATATATATATATATTGTGTGTTTTTAAATTTACTTCATTTCTAGTAATAAGGTTGCCAACCCCTTTCCCGTTTCTTGACATTTGCTGACCTTGGTACGCATTTAGAATTACATCAGCTTTGTGGATGCAATCCTAGAGTTCTATCACTAACATTCTATGCGTTTGTGTATGTATATCCAATCATAAAGAGCAATGGCTGATTTGTAGCTTGAAAGATATAAATATCTGCATTTGATTCCAAATGGAAAATTAGAACATACTAGTCCTGATTTACTGTTTAGCCTATAGTTTGTCATGTTTCAGGCCAAATCAGTCTCAAGTGATAGAATTATTTTTTCCTTAATGTTGTCATAAGGTCTAGCCCTAATAACTTAAATTTTTTTCGGATTCATTTATTAGTCGCTTTCCTACAGCAATGTGTGTGTTTTACCTCAAATTGATTCATATATCAGACTTCAAATGTGGTCCTACAGTGTTTGTTCTTTACCGATATTCTAGGTGATTTAGGTGTATATAAAAAGGCTGAAAATTCTGTAAATTTGAGCAACTTTGCTGGAAACCATTTTTTATTCATGAGATTCAATTTAAGCATAAGGATCTAACTTTTTTTTTTTTTTTTTGAATGGTATTAAGAGTACTCCAATATTGATGGCCAATGGCTTTGGTATTTTTTTTTTCATTATATTAACGCTCTTACAAAAGAATTACCTAACTGCTCCTTTGAAAGTATGTGGACATAAATTGTGACGGAAGTTTTGCATATAAACAATCGTGTTCATAGTTTGCCTAAATGTTCAGTTACGGAGATTTGCATAAAAGATTGTTTATAGGTGTTTAAATGTTTGGCTATGGGTGTTTACTTGAAAGTTTTCTTATAATTTGATTAAATGTTTGCTTACGGTGGTTTGCGTATAAAGTTGTTTATAATTTGTTTAAATATTTTGTGATGGAGGGTTGGATAAATACTTGTTTATAGTTTGTTTAAATGTTTAGTTACAGAGGTCTGTGTAAAATAATTTCATAGGTGTCTGAAATGTCTGGTTACGCTGGGTTACGTAAAAGTTTATTTATAGTTTGCTTAATTCTTTGGTTACAGAGGTTTACGTAAAAGTTTGTTTATCATCATAATAATTGCTTCTGTATTTTTTTTTTTTTTGGTGCCTTTTCAAAAGTGTTTTGTTGTGGGAAAAGTATAATTGTTTGGTTAAAATATTTTATGGATGGATAGTTCAACAATGAAAAATTCTAACCATGCTCTGTGCGTAAAGGTGTATAAAGTTTTCGTTTAAAAAGTTTACACAAACCAAATTATTATATATTTTTGCGTGAAATATATGTTTTTAAAGAGGACAAACACATGACGAAAACTAGAATAAGGAAAATGACAAAATCAAACTATTATTTCATAAAAAAGAAATAATTAGAAAAATGCACGTAGAGCACAAAGAATAAATTGAAAAACAAAACGATTGCAAACAGGACATAATGAAAAATATAAAAAAAGTATTGTTTTTTCTATCATAAATATTTAATGGAAGACTAGGGAAAGTTCATAAAAGGGGTGACTTGGACAGTGAGAAGTAGATTAAAAACAAAATATCCAAGAAACCCTTCAAGTTAATGAGTAAGGCTGTAAGTGCAATTGTACTGTTATCCCATATTCTTGAAAAGTGATTGGGTCAAGAAGAGGAGTAAATTGAACTGCCTGAATATAATCACAATGAGCAACCCCCTTTGAGTTAGAAATTTGTAAATTTGTTATTTTGCAAAGGATAAAATTCAAGGAGTTTAAGCAAAATTGTGTCTTGGGAGACTTCAAGTATGGTTGATTTTTTTTTCTTTTTTTTTGTGGGGGATGGGGGGAGGGGTGGTAAGCTCGTTGGGAGGGGAGTTTTAGCACAATATTTCTGTGAGGGGGGAAATTCGAGTACCACCGTATCATTTTGGGAAGAATCAAATCCAATTAGCCGTATATGATTTGATTTTTGATAATCCAGGCATAATTGAGTTTCTAAGGAGAATTTAAACAAGTATTCAAATAAGCCATATATTTTAATACATTAATGCCTGGATTCTCTTACCGATCTCGGGATCAGAGTTCCCAGGTAAAACCACTCAAAGACAATACCATCTGACTGACCGGGAATCGAACCCTGGTCGAGGATACTTGTATGACAGTAACAGCACCTAATTGGTACTTTCACTGTCACTATCATACAATTATCCTGCACCAGGATCCGATACCCGGCAGGTCAGATGCTATTGTCTTTGAGTGATTTTCCCTGGGGACTCCGATCTCGAGGTCAATAAGCCAATGTACTGAAATATATGGCTTATTTCAATACAAAAAAACAACACTTCTAAATGTGTAAAATTTATCATTTAACAAGTATGTTTGAAGCAGTCAAATAAAAATCAGGTTTATAGAAAATATAAGAATTATAGCTATAGAGCAATTTTTAAAGAAATTCATGTATGATATTTTAAGAAAGATTCTATTATAACATTTTATAGAGAGAGAGAGAGAGAGAGAGAGAGGAGAGAGAGAGAGAGAGAGAGAGAGAGAGATCCATTGGTAAAATACTTTGTAGAAAAGAGAAAAATAGCTTATCACTGGCTTATAACTTCACAGTCGAGAGAGAGAGAGAGAGCGAGAGAGAGAGAGAGAGAGAGAGAGAGAGAGAGAGAGAGAGAGAGAGAGAGAGAGAGAGAGAGAGAGAGAGAGAGTTGAATGCTTATCGCGCGTTCACAAATGAAAGCAAAGCTCTGAAATTTCCAAAAGAATGATAATCCAAGTCCAGTAATTTTCCTTCTGAATATTCAAAAGCGAAATGAAAGGCTGAACTAGACCGAGAAATCCCATTAATATTAGATAAAATCATCGGAAACTTTGCTGGGCGGAGTTGCAACGCATTTAGACTGCATATTTGACTTGGCTGTTCATATTCAACGTGTTCATTGGCTGAGTTTGGCAATAATGTCTTTGCTTAGGTTGGAGTTACTCAGTCTTGCTTCATAAAGTATTGTTGTAATAGGAAAATTCACTGCAGTGTAGTGTAAAGAGTAAACGACTCAATACTATTGAAACATATGGGAAATCAGATATTTCTTCTGAAAAAGTGCAATATTTAAAAAAAAAAAAAAAAAAAAGTGTTCATAATGGCAGAAGATAGGTTTTTCTGATACAAATGGTAAAAACAGATTATATATCTGAAGTGGCCTTTTTGTTTCCCTTGTAATTCCAGAGTATACTGAACGCTGCTGTGTTCTTTTGATAACTCAAAACATACTAAAATGATTCTGTTCTCTCGATAACTTTGCATTAGATAAAGTAATACATTTATTAAATCAATTATTGAGCAAGACTACGTGACGATTTCGTTTTTCTTGTGGTTCTGGTAAAAGATTTACTCTTCATATACTTCAATAGCATATTCAGGGATATTTGTTTATCTAATGGCTTTAAAATATAGGTAAAAAAAATTTCTCTTTGAAGGATTTTGTAAAAAGATAGATTTGTTCTTTGCAACATATAAAGTGATGCATCTGACTCCCGTGATTCATTATCTTATTAAGTAATGCGTTTGTTTATTCAATACTCAACACATTAAATATTTTCTTTTGAAATGACCCAGCAATATTTAAAAGGTAAATTTTTTTGTCTCCAGTGAGCTTGCAGTTTTAAAGAGCAACAATCTATGGGCTGCTGCTGGAAGATTTTTAACCAATTTGCAGAATTGTAAATTGTGTAATCTTTTATATAAATTAGATCTCCAAAAATATGTAATAAGGAAAGTATTATTCAAGTGATTTAAATAAAACTTTTACTGTTCCTCCAACAACTCTATAACCTAGAAATAATATTGTATTTAATCAAAGAATTTTTAGATATTGATGGAAAATGTTGTTCCCTATGAGTAAATCTTCCTTGGGACAAAGTAGCGCCGTAACGATTTGTGATAATCTAAGGTGATCTAGAATAAAATACTCTCGGAAAGAAAGGTCGGATCATTCGTTAACAACTCAAGGTCAGATGATCAATTAACACCAGTACAACGTTAACGCGTCTTTTTTTTTTTTTTTATTTATTTATTCTTTTTTATGCCAGGGAATTAGTCCTTTCACGGGTTGACAAGGAAACTTGTTGTGAAAACTTGCAGTTAGTATACGAGGATGGCGTTAAGATGTTTTTATCTTTTTTTTTTCGAGGCAATTAAGTCATTGAGTCAGATTATGATTAGTTATTGACCTTGTAAACTGCAAATACTCTTTCTTTTCTATTATTTGTTCAAAAGAATGTACTCTTTTAAACCTGATGTGGGATCTCTCTTATCAAATCTGTTAGAATGAAGATGTTTTCTATAACCTTTTTACTGTTTAGTTTATCAAACTGATGATATCAAAATAATGTTTATTTAAATTTTTTGCTATGCTGCTATCAAGTCATCCACTTGAAGAGGGTTCATTTAACCTTATTACGCTGCAGTTAATATTATTATTATTATTATTATTATTATTATTATTATTATTATGATGATGATGATGATGATGATGATGATGATGATGATTATTATTATTATTATTATTATTATTATTATTATTATCATTACTATTAACTAAGATACAACCCTAGTTGGAAAAGCAGGATGCTAAAAGCCCAAGGGGTTCAATAGGGAAAAGAGCCCAGTGAGAAAAGTGAATAAGGAAAGAAGCTAATGTGCGTGGGTATCCAATTATATATATTTTTAAGTTTTTATGTTTCATTTTTGGTTTGGAAGATGTGTGGTTATATTGAATGCGTCATTGGCACGACAAATTAGCTAACATCAATACGGCGTTAGTGCTGTAATTGGCACATGGGAATTATAGGACATTGCTTTTAATTTCATCATGTATTTATTTATATATTTAGTGTCGATAATCATTGTTAAGTGATGCCAATCAAAAATATTAGTCAATCAATCAACCTCGGCAATTAATTTTTCTTTTACGCTTTTTGATATAAAACAATAGAGATAGGTTTTTTGTGATTATGGTGAAGTATATACTGTATGTGGTAGAATATGTAGATGATGGAGTGACTGGTTTAGTATAATAGGTGATCTGAGATAAGGGTGTGTTGCATATCCATGGATGTTTGATATGATGATAGAGTGAGTATTACGAGGAAGCAAAGAAAGGTCAATGAATTTAGTTTCAAGTTGTGGTCTAAGAAATCATTCATAAATGGAGAAGTGTTTTTGACAGGTAACTCACTTCTAGTATTGACCTGGTAGAAAAATTAAGCAAACTTGCACCTATCAAAGAATTGGGGAGTGTTGGAAACAAGCGTGAATATACGGTTCAAGGTATAGGTCTAAATGCTAAAGGTCACTCATGAATGGCAGAGAAAAGGGAGAAAACAATATCTCCTA
>NC_090741.1:77739289-77744289 GCF_036898095.1 Palaemon carinicauda | reverse complement strand
TTCTAGAAAAGTGATTGGGTCAAGAAGAGGAGTAAATTGAACTGCCTGAAAATAATCGCAATAGACAACTCTATTAAAGCAAAATTCTGTAAATTTCGTATTTCGCAAAGGGTAAAATTCAAGGAGTTCAAACACAATTGTATCAAGGAAAATTCCATTTTTTTTTTTTTGGGGGGGGGGGTTCGGGGTGGGTGGTACTCTCGTTGGGAGGTGAGTTTTAGCACAATATTTATTTTTTATTTTTTTTTGGGGGGTGGCCGGGTGGGAATTCGAGTACCACGGTAACTTTTTGGGAAGAATCAAGCACAATTAGCTTATATGATTTGATTTTTGGTAATCCAGTCATAATAGAGTTTCTAAAGAGAATTTGAACAAGTTTTTAAATAAGCCTTATATTTTAATACATTAATGCCTGGATTCTCTTACCGATCTCGGGATCAGAGTCCCCAGACAAAACCACTCAAGACAATAGCATCCGACCGGCCGGGAATCGAAACCTGGTCGAGGATACTTGTATGACAGTGACAGTACTTAAATGGTACTTTTACTGTCACTGTTATGCAAGTATCATGAACCAGGGTTCGAGTCCCGGCTGGTCAGATGCGATTGTCTTTGAGTGGTTTCGCCTGGGGACTCCGATCTCGAGGTCGGTAAGACGATGCACTGAAATATATAGCTTATTTGAATTTAAAAAAACAACACTTCTAAATGTGCAAAATTTATTATTTAACAAGTATGTTTAAAGCAGTCAAATAAAAATGAAGTTTTTAGAAAATATGCGAATAATAGCTATAGAGCAATTTTTTAAGAAGTTCGTGTATAATATTTTAAGGAGGATTCTATAATAACATTTGAGAGAGAGAGAGAGAGAGAGAGAGAGAGAGAGAGAGAGAGAGAGAGAGAGAGAGAGAGAGAGAGAGAGAGAGAGAGAGAGAAAGATCCATTGGTAAAATGCTTTGTAGAAAAGAGAGAAATGGCTTATCACTGTCTTATAACTTCACAGTCGAGAGAAAGAGAGAGAGAGAGAGAGAGAGAGGAGAGAGAGAGAGAGAGAGAGAGAGAGAGAGAGAGAGAGAGAGAGAGAGATGAAAGCTTATCGCGCGTTCAAAAATGAAAGCAAAACTCTGAAATTTCCAAAAGAATGATAATCCAAGTCCAGTAATTTTCCTTCTGAATACTCAAAAGCGAAATGAAAGGCTGAACTAGACCGAGAAATCCCATTAATATTAGATAAAATCATCGGAAACTTTGCTGGGCGAAGTTGCAACGCATTTAGACTGCGTATTTGACTTGACTGTTCATATTCAACGTGTTCATTGGCTGAGGTTGGCAATAATGTCTTTGCTTAGGTTGGAGTTACTCAGTTTTGCTTCATAACGTATTGTTGTAATAAGAAATTTCACCGACAGTGTAGTGTAAAGACTTGAAAAACTTGATTTTCGCTTAGAGTGAACGACTTAATACTATTCAAATATATGTACTATCATATATTCCTTCTAAAACAGTGCAATAATGGCAAAAGATAAGTTTTTCTGTCTCAAATGGTAAAAAAGATGATACAGTATATCTGAAGTGGCCTTTTTGTTTTCCTTGTAATTCCACTTCATACTAAATGATACTGTGTTCTTTCAATAGTTCGAAAACATACTAAAATGGTTTTGTTCCTCCGATAACTTTGCTTTTGATAAAGTGATAATTCATTAAATCAATCATTGAGCAACACTAAGTAACAATTACGTTTATCTTGTGGTTCTGGTACATGATTTAATTTTCATATACTTCCGTAACATATTCAGGATATTTGTTCACCTAATAGCTGTAAAATATAAGTAAACATTTTGTTCTTCCAAGGATTTGAGGAAAAGGAATATTTGTTATTTCAATAACTGTGCAACATATATGTGATGCATATACCTCCCGTGAGTCATCATCTTATTAAGTAATGCGTTTGTTTATCAATACGCTACAACGCCTTAAATATTTACTCTTGAAATAACCCAACATTATTTTAAAGGTAATATTTTTTTGTAAATTGTGTAATCTTTTATATAAAATATATAATAAGGCAAGTATTATTCAAGAGAATGTAGGCAACTGTTCCTCCAACAATTCTTTAACCTAGAAATAATCTTGTATTTACTCAAGGAATCTAAAAATTTAAGGAAAAGGGTTTTCCCTACGGGTAAATCTTCCATTGAACAAAGTCTCGCCGTAAACGATTTATGGTAATTAAGCCAATTTAGAATACAAGTCTTAGAAAGGAAGAGCGGATTATTCGTTATTAACTACTCAAGGTTTCTATCAATCGCAATAAAACGTCGAGTCAGATGATGAATTAACATCTGTACAACCTTAAGGCGTTTTTTTTTTTCCCCAGGAAATTAGTCATTTCACGGGACTTCAAGAGAACTGACATTGGAAAACAAACTCGGACAGAATCCCGGTCAGTGTATGACGATGGCCCTGATAATTTTTTTTTTTTTTTCTAGTCAATAAAATGATCGTGAGTCTGATTATGATTTAATTACCGACCTCGTAAACTGAAATTACCCTTTCTTCTCTGTTATTTATTCAAAAGAATGTACTCTTTTTAATCCCGGTGAGGGATCCCTGTTATCAAATCTGATCACTGAAGAGGTTTTCTATAACCTTTTTACCGTTTAGTTTATCAAACTGATAATATCAAAGAATGTTTATTTCAATTTGTTGCTATGCTGGTATCAAATCATCCACTTGAAGAGGTTTCATTCAATCTTCTTACTATGCAGTTATTATTATTATTATTATTATTATTATTATTATTATTATTATTATTATTATTATTATTATTATTATTATTATTATTATTATTATTATTATTTGCTAAGATACAACGCTAGTTGGAAAAACAGGATGCTAAAAGCCCAAGGGATCTAATTGGGAAAAAGTTTGTGAGAAAAGTAAATAAGGAAACATAAAATATTGTATGTGGGTGTACCCTCAAGCAAGAGAACTCTAACACAAGACAGTGGAAGTGATAACCCCCAGACCGATGTTTTTCCAAGCGGGGAAATGAAAACCTAACATGAAAAAGTCCCAGAGTAGACTATTTCTCAGAAAGGGACCAGAAATTCTGGGTCTTGAATAATAAATGATATACAAATGCGAGGTTCCTTGAGGTTAAATCCATTCCACATCAGGAAGCAAATCCAATCCTACAACTTAATTGAAAGAGCCGACCAGGACTTCTTATTTACTTTGGGCCGAGAAATTGGGATTATATATTCTCCGAGTAAACATAGATAGCTATATATATAGCGTTGCGTTTCGGTAAAAAAAGGCAATCTTGTTTTCTCAGAGAGGTATCCTTAACCTTTACAATATTCTAAATGCATTGCTGTTTATCCATTCCTTTTTATTCATAGTATAAAATTTTTGAAATGAAAATACATAAGGCCGCTTTTACTCATTTTGGCTGAAGAGTATTATTGTTTTAAAGGTATGTTCAAATGACATGAGATGAACATGGCTAAAGTAAAACATTTATTTTAATATTCTAGTACGGTGTACTAGCAATCTCTTACAATTATTTATTTTTCTCCCATTCATTTTTTATACTAGTTGACTAATTTGCAATAATGATATACAAGTTCAAGTAGAGATATGCAAATAACGTGTTTTGTAATATTTCCATATTAAAAAATGTGATGATATCAGTAAAAAGAATAATAATAATGATAATGCTTACCGTTATTATCATCATCTTAAAAACCTTATTTCTCGCGTTCAAAAAAACATTTCGTAATATATTAGAAAGTTACTGGTTGTAAATTAAGAATAATAAAAAGGACATTGAAGGTCGCTCAAAGGAGCATTCAATATTGAGGTAAAACAATGTTGTCACTTGTGTCCCCCACCATCGAATTTGATGTCTGTGACGTAGGTCTTTTAGGTTGTGTTCAGCTACTACGAATTCCATGTTCATTTTGGCATTTTTTCGGTAATTTGTTTTACCAGATCCATATGTAAATATTTTGTTTTAAGAATGGAACGTGTATCTTCCTTTATGTATTAGCACCATCTTTTTAATATGGTCTCCCATCCGGCACCGGTTGACTGTGACTGCTGCAACGCCAGTTTCCTTAAATTATCTGTTAGTCTATTTTTTTTCTTTAGACTGAACTGTAAAAGGGCTAAACTCTTATGGTTATCTATACAAAATTCTCTCTCTCTCTCTCTCTCTCTCTCTCTCTCTCTCTCTCTCTCTCTCTCTCTCTCTCTCTCTCTCTCTCTCTCTCTCTCTCTCATGAAAAATATAGCGTTTATGTTTTATGCAATATGCTGGTTTTCATGGAAGCTAAAGTTTGGTAGTTATCTATACATAATTCTCTCTCTCTCTCTCTCTCTCTCTCTCTCTCTCTCTCTCTCTCTCTCTCTCTCTCTCTCTCTCTCTCTCTGAACGATAAGAATATAGCCTTTATATGTTATGTAATATTTTCATTTTCTGACACCTAACCTTTTCGTTCCTGGCCTCCAGACATACAAGAGTAGTCTCTCGGAAGACTTGGATATCACAGATGATGATATTATATGTTTAGGTAGATCAGATTCAGGAGATTTAAAACCGCAGTTATTTCATTTCATAAATATTTTATTTATAGAATTTAATTAAAATGATATTTCATAGTTAAGTTTTGAAAGGTGTGGTATGTGTATTTGTGCATTCCTTTAATTTTTTTCAGCTATATTTTCATTTACTTATTTGTCAAATTATTATTTGAGTAACACCAGTGAAATAATTGTTTGTTTAATTAGTAATTCCATGTCAGAACTCATATTGTTGATTAATTTTGGCTCCTCATATAATTGAGCAAACACAAATTTTATATTTTTTCTGGTCACTAATTTGTTAATATCTATTCTATTGTTGATATTAGTCTGGGGCTGAGGTTTTCAGGGCTTCAAATTTATGGTTTACCTTACTCCCAGACGTGAACTCTGAAGTTTCATTAGTTAATGAA
>NC_090741.1:77701789-77734289 GCF_036898095.1 Palaemon carinicauda | reverse complement strand
TATCTTCTAACTAGAGACAAACATATGTAAGTATTAGGTTGGCTAGGACACCAGCCACCCATTGAGATACTACCGCTAGAGAGTTATTGGGTTCTTTGACTGGTCAGACAGTACTACTTTGGATCCTTCTCTTTAGTTAAGGCTCATTTTTTTTTTTTTTTTTTTTTTTTTTTTGCCTACACTTACACCGAATATTCTGGCCTATTCTTTACATATTTTCCTCTGTCCTCATACACTTGGCAACACTGAGATTACCAAACCATTCTTCTTCACTCAAGGGGTTAACTACTGCTATGTGATTTTTCAATGGCTACTTCCATCTTGGTAAGGTTAGAAGAGACTCTTTAGCTTTGGTAAGCAGCTCTTTTAGGAGAGGGACACTTTAAAATCAAACCATTGTTCTCTGGTCTTGGATAGAGCCATAGCCTCTGTACCATGGTCTTTCACTGTATTAGTGTAGAGTTTTCATGTTTGAGGTTACATTAGGGAACACTATTGTATCTTTCTCTTCCTCCATTTTTTTTTTTTCTTTTTTTTTTTTTTTTTTTTTATGGTCTATAAATGAAATATCTATTTTAATGTTGTTATTGTTCTTAAAATATTTCATTTCAATTGTTAATTACTTTTCTTGTAGTTTCCTTATTTCCTTTCCTCACTAGGCTATTTTCCCTGTTAGGGCCCTCGGGCTTATAGCATTCTGCTTTTCCAACTACGGTTGTAGCTTTGCAATTAATACTGATAATATGATCAGCAACCAAAACTCTTCGCCACCCAACCTAGAACTAGGGAGTACAAAGTAGTGGCTGCTGAAGACACTGCAGGTAGAACTATAGACTCCCCTTAACTCTCTTCCCCAAGCTCACAAGGTCTGTGAGGTTGAAGACGACAGAAATGAACGGGCTTGAATAGGGCTCCCGTCCAGTAGATAATGAGACAGGCACGTTTGTAATATGTATAAGATTATGTAAAGATCGCATATGAGCTATAAGTATAAGTATTCTACAGTAACTATTATTGGTGAATGTAGGATGACATAAAAGCCGAGTCACTGACTATGTGAAGCAAGGAGGGCAGCGGGATGGTTACTAAAATTGGGAACAGTCTGGTGATGTCCATTTTATGGAAATGAATTATGGATTTTAATCGTTAATGGGAGAAAAAAAAAGTAGAAGCAGTGGTGAAGAATCATTTGCTTAGCTCATGTGACATAAGATAATAAAAAATGCAATAAATATGAAATACAGGGAAGCGGAAACCATTTTCACAAAAGTAGATGGCACAACTTTTCTTTGTATCTGCAGTTTTGGCTGGTGTTGGGTGTGGACTTCCTGCGGGCTCAGGCCGTTGTCCAGGATTTGTTCCCGGTCGAGCGGACGCAGGAGAGGCACCTCTGCAGCACGTCTTTTCGTCTGTGCAGCTGTGTGGGGAGCTTGATAGCTCGTGACGAGGCATGTTGGGAGACTGAGTCCAGGTAATAATTTTCTAGTCATTTTATTTTTGAGAGGACGTTGCTGTGCCTATGCCTCGTGTTTACCTGTTCTCCAGTACTCCCACTGAAGGCAGTGCTTTGATGTGTGACTGTTTATTTTGCCGGGAATCTATGTCAGAGTTCCCTGAGGCTTTAAATATTAGCCTAGCACCGAGAGACGCCCGCCGTGTTGTAAATAATACTTTGTTCTTTCAGTAATTGGAAAGTTTGGTTTTCTTTTGTAACATTTATATATATATATATATATATATATATATATATATATATATATATATATATATATATATATATATATATATATATATATATATATATATATATAACATTACTAGTCTTTTTTCGTATGGAGAATGGTTTTTATTGAAATTTGTGATTACTGTTATAAAGTATAAGGTTTAGCTTTATAATATAGATAGGAGTTTAAGTATTTCCTCACTGTGCTCTCCTCCTTCCTTCCTAACCTTATTTAGTAATAGGTAAGTGTTCTAAATTTGGGCCTCTGATTTATTGCTTATGTGTTGTATATTTATTCATCTATCTTAGGGGTTTATATTTTAGAGGTTAGGTCATCCTTTCGGATGTTTATTCCAAGGACGTGATTTTTGGTCCTGTTGTCACAAGGCTAACCAATATTTGTTTATGTTTTCTTAATTTTCATTTGTAGTTTTAAGTGTATATCAAACATTGTTAAGTTTTTCTCGTGTTTTCGTTTCCATTGACCCTTTTTCATTGAACATTTAAGAACAATGACCTCTCTTTCCGAGTGCTTTAAAGATCTTGCACCACGGCCTCACCCGAGGTCGTAACACCAACTGATCTAGAGATTAACCTGAACTCTTAAGAAAGCTGGTCTTTATATGAAGTCAAATTCCAGTGAAAAATTATCTAAGGATAAAGCTATACTCATGAAAGTTTATCCGTGATTGAGCTGCAATGCAAACGAAAGCCTGTATAAAAAAAAAAAGAAAAAAAAGCAGGGGGTGAATTCCCCAGACAGGTGATACAGTGATAGAGATAACTTTCTGGAATAGGTGAACTAACGACAGAGGTATAAATATGAATGCTAATCTAGTTATAGAGCTAAATTACAAAGAAAGCTTATAAAGCAGTAGATTCCAGTTCTCAAGGAAGCTGGTCCCCTGACAGAGCTGAATTCCCCAGAAACCCGATCCATCAATGTAACTGAACTCTTGAGAAAGCTGATCTTGCAATAGTAATGAAATCACAAATTATTCAGTCTACTGATACAGCAGAAATTCAAAGATATCTATTCTAGATACATCAAAATTCTAGATAAATCTGACCCAGTAATTATCCTGGATTCCTGAAAAAGGATATACGATAAAACTGATATATATAGATACAACTGTAATCCTGAGAAAACAGATATATCAATATGTCTGTGTGTTTAGAAAGCTCATCAAAAGATAGAGCCGAGTTCCCAAGAAATCTGATACGTCAATAGAACTGAAATCCCAAGAAAGCAGATTTTATAATAGCACTATAATCACATAGTAGCCAATATAGCCCTACAGCAGACTTCTTGAGAAACCTCATCTAGGAACACCAAAATTAAAGAGAAAGCTGATTAAGCAATAGAACTGAATAATATAAATCTACCGAAAGAGCAAATTTTATGAGAAATTTAATATAGATATAAGAGCTAAAACTATGAAAAGGATGATCTAGAGATAGAGTCGCAGTCACTGGACAAATTATCAGGTAATAAACACACATTTCAGATAAAGCTCATCAAAGGATACATCGATGACTAGTAGAGACTGGGTGTGTTTTTCAAAATGTGACTGGGATTACTACCAGAGACCGAATGAGTTAAAGCCTTCATAATAAACCCGTTATCTTGAATAGGTTTGGATATTATTTTAGATAAAAAAAATACAGGGTAGTTTATTGTTTTTTAGGTGAATGCAAAAATTGATGCGTTGCTACAGCATTCAAATATTTACAGAGTCCTTTGAGTCCACTAAACATTCCTCCAGAGAGGCCATTACTTCAAGAGATGGATGTAGAGTCCTGTTCATGAAAATCTCTTATGACAAAAGTATCTACCTAATGTTGTACCTTGTCTAACTGGATCACGCCTCTCTGCTACTGAACATTCCCGAAGCCACCACTTTTAATATAAACTACTACTACTATACTACTACTACCACCACTACAAAACCTAACTGTGATTTCCATCCATTCTACTCTGATTTTGTTGATGTATAAGGTGAAATTGGAAGAATAATATAACATAAGTATTACTCATATTTAAACCATCATTTGTGAGTGGGGGAGAAAAGAAACCTACTGCTTTTCTCAAATTTAAAAAGTGATCTTCCTTAGTTGATTGCTGACCACCAGTAGGATAATACATTAATTTATATACGCACACACACACACACACACACACACACACACACACACATATATATATATATATATATATATATATATATATATATATATATATATATATATATATATATATATATCCCCTTCGTAGTATTGAAATGTTTAAAATTCTTTACTTGCTTATTCTTACTTCTTATTTTTATACTTTATTTTCTCTCCCCAGAGAGAGAGAGAGAGAGAGAGAGAGAGAGAGAGAGAGAGAGAGAGAGAGAGAGAGAGAGAGAATGAATATATATCATCCTAATTAGGGGTGTATCGCGAGTATTCTAGAACTTGTACGTCTCAAGATCACCATCAACATAACTATTTTAATGATATCATCAATAATGAAATTATTTTTCCTCACTAATATGGTAGAAGGTTTTGCATACTTCTTGCTGCTGAATAGAAGAAGAAATAGAAGAGGAAGAAAATCCCTTTGAAATTATATAAAAAAAAAAAAAAAAAACATTCCAATTAAGGGGAAAGGGACAATAGATCTTACACCAAAAAGGGCGTGGTGACAAATCTTGACGTATGATTCTTTCCCCGTTGTTTAAACCTAAGTTTTACCTACTGTTAAAAGGACAGCCGTTTTCACATTCCTGGGATGAGAGAGAGAGAGAGAGAGAGAGAGAGAGAGAGAGAGAGAGAGAGAGAGAGAGAGAGAGAGAGAGAGAGAGCGGTAAAATTGACTTGTGATATGTTGACTCTATTTCGTTTAATTGGTTCTTGTTAAAAATTAACGCCCCAGTGTGCGTAAGGGATGAATATGCATTTGCTAGTGCACCTTATTAAGCGTCTTATATGGAATTATTCTGGAATCACATTTATTTCATAGTAATTACATTGCTGACATTTTACACACACAATATGTATATATCTAATATCTATGTCTAATATTTCTCATGGTACTGTTTTCGGCCCATTACTTTTCATAATTATATACGCATGATATGCGGTTTAGCCTAGAAAACAAGGTCGTTGCATATGCAGATGATGCTATTCTCTTTGTATCAGTTCCATCTCCTAGGGTTGATGAATCCATTAATATCTATCTAGTTATAATTAGTGTATTGTGGAAATAATTGGGAGGTAGTTGAACTCTAACATAACTTGAAGTATGATTGTAAGTAGGTCAAGGGCAGTGGCTCCTTGACACCTAGACCTTTCCATTGACAATGTCTATACTGCATAAAACTAATTTAAAACCTAGGTGTGATTCTTGACTACAAATTTACTTTTGTGAAACACACCCGGCCTGTTTATCCTTCAAATGTGCATAAAGATTCTTATAGGATTGTTGGTGATCAATATACTGTATCATAAGCATATGTATTAATTCTTTCATTCTGCCATATTTTCAATATGGATCTCCTGTCTAGTCCTCTGTTGGTGACTCTTCTTTCTTAATTTGTTGGACAAAATCTGAGATGATATCAGTCTTTGTAAACATCGTTCAGATAGCTGTTTGTTCATGTTGTATTATACTTATTATGATTTTGAATATTCTTCGCATCTAGATATTCCTTGACCTAACACATAATACTAGAAATAGGTCTTGAATATTCCATCATATAGATAAATAGTGCTCGGTATTCTAGAAGTTTAATTCCAGCTGTGACTAGATTTTGGAAATATTCTCCTAATCTGATATTAAAATCGGTGGAATTCCATTGGTGAAAACAAGTTGCAAATGTTGAACAGTTTGACATAAGGTTTCAGTTCATATGTAGTATGAATCAACTATTTAACATTATAGTGATCTTTATGTATTCTACACTCATTTCATTATTTCTCATTTTCACATTGGGCTTCTTTCCCTGTTGGAGAACAAGGGCTTGCAGAGTTATGCTTTTTCAATTATGGTTAACTTGGCTAATATATATATATATATATATATATATATATATATATATATATATATATATACATATATATATATATATATATATATATATGTATATATATATATATATATATATGCATACATATTTATACATCTATATATATATATGCATCCATATAATGTCTATATATATATATATATATATATATATATATATATATATATATATATATATATTATATATATACATATATATATGTATATGTATATATGTATATACAGTATATATATATATATATATATATATATATATGTGTGTGTGTGTGTGTGTGTGTGTGTGTATATAAACATACAAATATGGTACCAACATCAATAGATCACTGGTTAAACTGTGGTCGATTGTAATTTTCTATTTAAAAATGCATTTTTTAAGTGTAAATCACCGTTGCCTCATCCTTTCCCTCTTGTTTAAAGCAAAATCCACCGAGGGAATGAGTTACTAATTGCCCTTTTACAGTTAAGGCTGAGAAAAAAAAGACTGACCTGACGAGTGATTTATGAAATCTGGCTGCAGTAGTCGCAGTCAACCGGTGCTGGAGGGAAGACCATAATAAAACGATGGTGCTAATGCATGGAGGAAGATACACGTTCCAATCTAAAAAAAAAAATATTTATATATAGATTTGGGAAAACAAAGGTAACGAATAAAACAAAGAGTAAAACAAATATACTCCCCTCGAGTAAACTGTACCATTAAAAACACAACAGTTCCCTCTTTCTAACCTGTGCTATCTGATTCTCATTTATAATTGGATTTGGGGAGCAATTATAGCTGATGCATTAAACCCTTCCCCCAGACCCTACTCTTGAAACTGCCAAATGCATAACAGGTTTCATTCTTGAAGATTGGTGGACACAAATCGATTCAAATAACCTGAAATCAATAGGTAAAAATATCTTGCGTCACTTTTTCTGCCACAAAGCAAAAATAAGAGAATTCAACACGAAAGAGGAAATTATAAAGAAAAACTAGGAATGAGAGAGAGAGAGAGAGAGAGAGAGAGAGAAAAAAAAAATTCTGTATAACCATAGAACATTCAAATAGGTAAGAAGCATAAAGTTGCTATGCCGAGATAGGAATGGTCTCACAACCCAACACCTCCAAATATGTAAATATAAATTCAAATTAAGCAGAATGAGAAGGAATCTTTAACATAAATGAATATCAGGCTCCAAAACCCCTATATATTTGAAAAGTTTTGCCGTATTAACAATGGAAAATATATTTTGTTGGCAGCATCGATGTTTTCAGTAAGGGGATTTCTCTCAACATACATATATCTCGTGATATGTTAATCCTGACAATGATAGATAAAGAGGAAAAGGAAACTGGCGGAAAATAAAGGATAGAAAGGGCAATAGCATTGGAGAGAGGAGTATGGAAAAGGCAAAAACGAAAAATCTTTGGAAATGGATTAAGTAATAGAGGGCAAAGTGTTAATTCCTAGTCAGAGTATTCCGCGGATTTGCATGTTTTCTAAGACGCTTCACGTTTTCTTTCACCGGTACAGAATATAAAGACGCTTTTCGTTTTCTTTCACCGGTACAGATAATAAAGTCTCTTCTCGTTTTCTTTCACCGGTACAGAAAATAAAGACGCTTCTCTTTTTCTTTCACCGGTACAGAAAATAAAGACGCTTCTATTTTCTTTCACCGGTACAGAACACAACGACGCTTCTCGTTTTCTTTCACCGGTACGGAAAATAAAGACTCTTCTCGTTTTCTTTCACCGGTACAGAAAATAAAGACGCTTTTCGTTTTCTTTCACCAGTACAGAAAATAAAGACGCTTCTCGTTTTCTTTCACTGGTACAGAAAATAAAGACGCTTCTCTTCTTCTTTCACCGGTACAGAAAATAAAGACGCTTCTATTTTCTTTCACCGGTACAGAACACAACGACGCTTCTCGTTTTCTTTCACCGGTACAGAAAATAAAGACTCTTCTCGTTTTCTTTCACCGGTACAGAAAATAAAGACGCTTCTCGTTTTCTTTCACTAGGACTGTAAATACCTGATGTCTGGAGAGGTTTTAGGGTGTCCAGGTTTCCTTGTCTCTCGCTATGATGCTCTCCGCTGATTATGAAGGAAATCGGCCATCGAATGTTTAATGTGGCCCTCTACCCTCTGGGGTAGACCTAATGATGAAGAACGATAACTGATAAGCTTTTTATGAAATAGTGTAAATATATAAAGGAAGCATAATTACCATTATTATTATTAGTAGTAGTAGTAGTAGTAGTAGTAAATTATAATCTAAAATCTTCAATTTATTCTCATACCATTATATATTCAAAATATTTCCAAGTATTAAAGTAATTGTCAAATTCTAACGAAAAAAAAAATACTGAAAGCTTTCCTTTCTGTAATGCTATCTTCTTCAATGGACAAAAGTTTAAAAAGTCCAGAAGGATTTGAAGGTGAATTAATAAATCCCAATAATACTTGAAATAACTTCGCGGTCAGTCCCTGGAAGCTCTGAAAAATTACTACCATTGATAAGGAAATTAGAATGTATAATTCCTACACGTTTCAATCTTTTTCTTACTTTATCACGAAAATATTAAGTATTTTTAAGCCCAATTATCCATTTCTTTGCATATCCACTGAGGGTTGTGGTGGTCGATGTGGTAACGTACCTGACTAGTGAACACAAAACTGGGGTTCCAGTCTCCCTCAAACTCGTTGGTTCCTTTGGTAGCTGCAACCTCATCATCCTTGTGAGTTAAGAATGTGGGTTTTGAGGAGCCTATAGGTCTATTTGCTGAATCATCAGCAGCCATTGCCTGGGCCTCCTTATTCCTAGCTTGGATGGAGAGGGGGCTTGGGCGCTCATCATATGCATATATGGTCAGTCTCTAGCGCACTGTACTGGTTGATAGGGCAATGTCACTGTCCCTTGTCTTTGCCATTCATGAGCGGTCTTTAATATACATGGACGAATAAGTCCCAATTAATGAAAACCGAACCAGGTAATGATATATTTTGTAGTTTCCTGTCTTCATCGTTTCTTGTTCCATAACATATCATAAATGAAATTGAATACTAATGATTCTGCAAAAAAAAATAGTTCATAATGGTGTCCCTTTCCTTATCTCTACTACCTAAAAGATTACTATAAGCTCACTTGTTGAAAAATTACTAAAGGGTTTACTAAAATTCAAAAATTATGGGAGCGGCTAAATTGTATCTTGAATAAATGTTGACCAAACCAGTTTTATTTTATAGAAAAAAAGGAAAATAAATTAAGAAAATGAAAAATTACTTTGAGAGTATGAAACGCTTAATTTGAGAGAGAGAGAGAGAGAGAGAGAGAGAGAGAGAGAGAGAGAGAGAGAGAGAGAATATAATACAGTTATTCTATCTACGCCAATTGTTAGTTACAACACAAAAATATAAAATCTCCGTAATTGTCCGTCATTCAAAATTTTCTGAACATTATACTTTTCCCATATAATTTGTGACTCGATAATATTCTGCTATAAAATTCTCGGAATTATATAAGAGTGATAACAATAACTTTATAGATAATATCATTATCCCCGATAACAACAACAATAATAATAATAATAATAATAATAATAATAATAATAATAATAATAATAATAATAATAATGTTACTGAACGTCTGATCTATTTTTATCATATCTAGTTTGGTAAGTCAAGAGCAAAATAAGTAATATTCAAATCTGAATTATCATTATATACAATTATGAAAAATAATGGTTCCAATTATCGTAACTCTATAACTCCTAATAAAATTGAAAGAAAATATTTGATCAAAGTAATAGCTTGCAGTCCATTCAATTTCTATAATAATATGAATAGAAATATACGACAGCAATAATCTTTTGGAAGAAACTCGCAAAATAACCAGCATTACCTCAATTCTAAACAAATTGAAAAAGACATGAAAATGATTTTGCACTAATAAATCCACCTTGAACATCGCAACACCCTTTTTCTGTTAAACTTTCCCATACAATTCCATTACAGCTTCTTTCCAATTAAAAGAAAAACAAACTTCCTTTGCTGTCTTAGAGAGACCAGTAAAGGAGATCCCCTAAACATCTAATAGATATCGAGAGAGTCAAGTGACCCATGTATCTGATGCGCTGAGAACAGAGGGAAGAGTAGAGGGAAGAATAGAAACCGTATCAAATAGGATAGATGAGAGGGAAGTATCAGAGGGACAGGAGAGGAGAGAGGAACAACGAATGGCTGGCTAGATGACTGGAATGTACTAATACTGAGAAGGGTTACTATCTAGTAGTTTGGCTAACGTTCCAGGTTAAAGATCGACGATATACGATGATTCTGACTGGATTGGAGAAGGCTAACAAAGTCATAAACTTCTCAATTCAATATTGTAGACCTTTGTATTATCTGTTTAGGTGTAAAGAAAGTAGAGACCTTTTTTATCTTTGGATAAAGTGCTGTCTGTAATTATCTGTAAGTATGGTTGGGAGTCTGTTGAATAAAATAAAAAATACTATTAAAGACAATAGGCAAATTCCATTATCATCATTATTGATATTATGATAGCGATTATCATATCCATTGTCATTACCATTACTAGAATCATTATCATACGGCAAATATTAAAGGACCGTTAACATTGTGAATCCCATTATCATCGTTAATATTATAATGACTATTATCATATCCATTATCAATACCATTGATAGAATCATTATTATATGAACATGACTTGCCTTATAGAAGGTTCAATTAATATAATTTCCTTTTCCATCTTGACACTTAACGCATCAGTTTAAAAAATATCTTTTAGAAATTCTAATAACTTCAGTGTATGTGCATTCCTTTTCTGCAATTCAACTGATTTTCTGTATTTGTGGTCTCAATCCCTTATAATATAGACTTCCTTTATCAACCGAAAAACGCATCCAACTTTATCACAATTGAATATCTAAATATATAATGGCCTTCATTTATTGTACATTCAGATATTCCACAAATTACTTCTCTTTCAACAAAAATCATAAAGTTACTAAAACATGAAAGGAAATGGTGGTATTATTACGCCTGAGTAAATCCATGAGGGGAACTAACAAGAAAAAAATTGATTTTGTAAGTTAATACCGACAAGGATACTATTAATTTTATCATGGATACTGCTAATTATGCCACGAATTCTGTTAACTCTGACATGAATACTATTATAACTCTGACATGGTTGCTGTTAAATCTGACACGGTTACTCCTAATTAGACATATACTGTTAATTATGTCATAAGTTCTATTAGTTCTGGCATTAATACTCTTAAATCTGACATAGACACAATTCATTCAGACAAGAATATTTTAAATCTGACATTGATACTGTAAAAATAATTTAAACGTTAAATATTTTGGTACAAATTAATAACTTCACCTATCAATTGGTTAAAATATCAAACTTTTTATATCGCTTCTTTATTATGAGAGACTCGAATATAAATAAAAGGTTGCAGAAAGGGGAAGTGGATAAGAACAGGAAGAAGGAGAGGATGGAAGGACTGAGAAGAGGGAAGGGGAAGGGAGAGGAGATAATTGTCAAATTATAATTAAATTCTCTCTCTCTCTCTCTCTCTCTCTCTCTCTCTCTCTCTCTCTCTCTCTCTCTCTCTCTCTCTCTCTCTCATCCCTGTTTTCCATATTTTCTTTGAAATAAAAAATAACTTATAAATGAACATATTTTTTTTTCAGAACTTTTCGCTCACTACATACGATTTATTCATTATTATTCAGATATATGACATAAGTCATATCCTTTTTAGCCCCAATATTTTAGATGAACGAAAATCGTAGCTTTTAACGGTCTCGTCAGTATTATATTTACTGAAGAAAATCTCTGTATTTACTTCAATTTTTTCAGAAACATATTTAAGACCTATTTTAAGAACATGAAAAGACATGATTAAAATAATAGGAAATTTTCTCCAATTCTTAAAAAATAATGTTACTTATTGAAATCGGCTTTTCCATCCAAGCTTTTAAATTTAGTTATTAAATCTTTCCGTTTATTCCAGACCCTCAAAGAAAAAGTTTCAGATATTATGAAGTTTTCTATTAATTTCATTTATCATTTGTCATTTGATTCTTCTCTTTATTCTTCCTGGTTCTGGTGGCCTGTTGGTAACGTGCTTGCCAGGTGATCGCCAGAATGGGGTTCGAGGCCCGCCCTAACTCGTTAGTTTCTTTGTCGCTGTAACCTCACCATCCTTGTGAGCTAAGGAGGGGGGGGGGGGTTTGGGGGAGCATATAAGTCTATATGGTGAGTTATCAGCTGCCCTTTCCTGGCCCTCCTTGGTCCTAGCTCGGGTGGAGAGGGGACTTGGGCGCTGATCAATCTGTAGATCTAGGGCATTGTTCTTCTTGATAAGCCAGGTAGCTGCCCCTTGTCTCTGCCATTCATGAGTGGGCTTTAAACCTCTAAGTGATTCAGTTTGAAATTTTTTCATTACTTTGTATAGAGAACTTGACTGGAAGTAAAATAATGTAATCGATACATCAAGAAATTATGAGGGAGGATTCATCGTAAATGAATCTTTGAAAATGGAAAAATACTTTCTTATACATGCAATTGATCATTTATGCATCTATGCATTAACCTGTTTAACAGTCCATAGGGTAGGAATAAATATCGACTCTTGATTTGGCCCATATCGTGGCTACAAATTTTGAGATCTGTTGTTACAATATATTTTGTAAATTTAATATTTAGAGTAAATTATATAAAAAACTATTTCTTAACTACTGGAGATGAAAAGTCAACATGAAATCGAGCAAAGCGTAGGAGAGAAATTGTTAGACCAGAGGGAACATTGTGCATGCACATATGATATAAATATCTTCTCATCGTATTCACATTTTGTTGAGAGAGAGAGAGAGAGAGAGAGAGAGAGAGAGAGAGAGAGAGAGAGAGAGAGAGAGAGAGAGAGAGAGAGAAACTAAATACACCGGATTTCTTTAAATCAAAGCTCAGTGTTTGTAATGAAATTCTTTGAGCTGGGTTAGTTTTCTCCACGGGGATTACTCTGTGGTGGAGATTTTTTTTTTTCTTTTGCAAGGAGATTACTATACATTTGTGTCCTAGGATTTATTCTACTTAGGACTTTCTTTGCAAGGGATTACTCTGGTCAGGCGTTTTCTCCAAAGGGATTAGTTTGATCGGGATTTTTGGCATAAGGATTGCTCTGGAGATAAATTTTATTGCAAGGGGGATTACTCTGGAGTTTGAGCAAGGAATTACTCCGGAGAGTTTTTTTGGAAAGGGGTTACTCAGATTAGTTTTTACAAGGGGAATACCCTGAAGGTTTTTTCAAAGTGATTACTCAGGTGAAGATTTTTTTTCAAGGATTACTCTAGTATATACTTTTTAGAAAGGGGATTACGATGATGAGTTTTTATAAAAGGGATTACTCTGATGAGTTTTTCTTAAGATGATTAATCTGGGGAAGTTTTTTTGCAAAGGGATTACTTTGGTGAAGTGTTTTGCAAAGGGATTATTCTGGTGATGAACTTTTTTTACAAGGGGATTACTCTGGTGAGGATTTTTTGCAGGGGATTACTCACGATGGTTTCCCACAGGGATTACTCTGGTGAGTTTTGTGCAAGGGGATTACTCAGGTGAAGAGTCTTGGAAGGGCATTACTCTGGAGAAGTTTTCTGCTTCAGGATTATTCTGCTGAAAACTTTTTTTGCAAGGGGATTACTCTGGGGAGGAGTTTTCTACGAAGGAATTACTCTGGTGAAGAGTTGTCTTTAAGAGATTACTCTGAGGAGGAGTTTTCTACAAGGGGATTACTCTGGTGTAAAGCCTTTCAAGGGGATTGTTCCAGCGAAGATTCTTTCAAGGGGATTACTATGGTGAAGTCCTGCAAAGGGATTATCCTGTTAAAAAATCTTGCAAGGGGATTAATCTAAAGTTTTTTGTTTGCAAGGGGATTAGTCAAGTGAAGATTCTATTGAAAAGGAATTACTCTGGTGAGAAGTTTTTTTTTTTTTTTTTTTTTTTTTTTTGAAAAGGAATTACTCTGGTGAGGAGTTTTTGAAAAGGAATTACCTAAGTGAGCTTTTTGAGAGGGGTATTAAACTGGTTAAGAGTTTTTGCAAGGAGATTACACTGGTAAGAAGATTTTTTATAGGGGATTCCTCTGGTGAATTTTTTTTTAAAGAGATTACTCTGGTGAGGATTTTCTTGCAAGGGGATTACTTTGGTGAAGATTTTTTTGCAGGGGAATTACTCTGGTGAGAGTTTTTCTGCAAGTGGATTACTCTGATGCAGAGAATTTGCAAGGGGATTACTCTGGTGAGAATTTTTCTGTCAAGGAATTATTATGGTTAGTATTTTTCATCAAGGGGATCACTTGAAGTTTTTTGGAAGGGAATTTACCTGTTAAGTATTTGGCATTGGTTTACTCTGGTTAAGTTTTTTTTTTTCTTTTTTTTTTGCAAGGAGATTATACTGGTGAAAAGTTCTTTCCAAGGGGATTATTCTGGAAAAGTCTTTTTGCAAGATACCCAGAATCATCCTCTACTCAGCAAGCTGATTTCTAATAAAAATAATTCAGTGTCAGATGAAATGCTGTATCATTCTTATTTATCTCCTAAACTTAGATGGCAAAAAGAGGTTGTAAACGCCAAAAAATTTTAATAAATCAATAAATACTCGTAAATTTTCTCGAAATATAATTACAATATTGTTTTTATAATATAAGAAAAATAGTATAAAAGATCAAAAGCAAAACATTAGGACGACAACTAATGATATCTGTAGTTATTTTTATTATAATTACTATCATTAAAGTTATTTGTCTGTTATTCTCTCACAGACGACCTATTTCTGCTCCCATTAGAGGCTACATTTTTTTAAATAATTTAATCGCACTTTTCATAATGTGACAACCAAATCATTTTAATTATTTAGCTTAATATTTTCTGAATGATGTCGATTTTCCTCATGTCCCAACAAACTGCATTCACCCAGAATTCATGAGAAGGCTGATCTGCAGATAGAGCTGAATTCCCGATAGAGCTGAATTCCCAAAATAGCAAAATTTCCCCCAAACTCTGATCTTGTGGCGGCACTAAATTCACAATGAATCTAGCCATAAATAAAAATCCAAAAAGAACCTTATCTATTACAGAGGTTCATTTCCCAAGATATGGTATTAAGCGCTAAAGATGAATTTCTGAAAAACCTTCTTTGAACTTAATTCCAGAGAAAGCTGATCTATGAATAGAACTTAATTACCAACTATTAGGTATTACCATAATAATCTTAAATTTTAAGTTTTGACAAGGCAGTGTTGCCAGACACATTTGTTGGCCTCCTCTCCGGGAAATTTTAGTATGAATTATAATATGTATTACTAACCGCACCTGTTGTATTCTTTACAAAGCGGCTAAGGATTATGGAGTTCGACTAGCAGTTTCTTCGTCAGTTTGTTCATGCTGTCGTCATAGGGGAGAATGTTTTCTTCCTCGCCAGGAGAGAAAGATAAAAGACAGTTCGGGCTAGACTTGAATGGCTCCCACACCTTTTTGCTACAGCTGTTATTTGGATTACCTTATCTTGGATCCTCGGAATTACCTTTAGGGTAGTTTGCTCAGGAACTGCCACCCACGGTGTATCTGAGCTTTTCACCCTTAGACTTGGCTGGTGTTGGGTGTGGACTTCCTGCGGGCTCAGGCCGTTGTCCAGGATTTGTTCCCGGTCGAGCGGACGCAGGAGGGGCACCTCTGCAGCACGTCTTTTCGTCGGTGCAGCTGTGTGGAGAGCTTGATAGCTCGTGAGGAGGCATGTTGGGAGACTGAGTCCTGGTAATAATTTTCTAGCCATTTTATTTTTGAGAGGACGTTGCTGTGCCTATGCCTCGTGTTTACCTGTTCTCCAGTACTCCCTCTGAAGGCAGTGCTTTGATGTGTGACTTTATTTTGCCGGGAATCTATGTCAGAGTTCCCTGAGGCTTTAAATATTAGCCTAGCACCGGGAGACGCCCGCCGTGTTGTAAATAATACTTTGTTCTTTCAGTAATTGGAAAGTTTGGTTTTCTTTTGTAACATTTATATATATATATATATATATATATATATATATATATATATATATATATATATATATATATATATATATATATATATATATAAAACATTACTAGTTTTTTTTTTTATGGAGAATGGTTTTTGTTGAAATTTGTGATTACTGTTATTAAGTATTAGGTTTAGCTTTATAATATAGGTAGGAGTTTAAGTATTTCCTCACTGTGCTCTCCTCCTTCCTTCCTAACCTTATTTAGTAATAGTAATAGGTAAGTGTTCTAAATTTGGGCCCCTGATTTATTGCTTATGTGTTGTATATTTATTCATCTATCTTAGGGATTTATATTTTAGAGGTTAGGTCATCCTTTCGGATGTTTATTCCAAGGACGTGATTTTTGGTCCTGTTGTCACAAGGCTGACCAATATTTGTTTATGTTTTCTTAATTTTCATTTGTAGTTTTAAGTGTATATCAAACATTGTTAAGTTTTTCTCGTGTTTTCGTTTCCATTGACCCTTTTTCATTGAACATTTAAGAACAATGACCTCTCTTTCCGAGTGCTTTAAAGATCTTGCACCACGACCTCTCCCGGGGTCGTAACACCAACTGATCTAGAGATTAACCTGAACTCTTAAGAAAGCTAGTCTTTATATGAAGTCGAATTCCAGTGAAAAATTATCTAAGGATAAAGCTATACTCATGAAAGTTTATCCGTGATTGAGCTGCAATGCAAACGAAAGCCTGTATAAAAAAAAGAAAAAAAAAGCAGGAGGTGAATTCACCAGACAGGTGATACAGTGATAGAGATAACTTTCTGGAATAGGTGAACTAACAACAGAGGTATAAATATGAATGCTAATCTAGTTATAGAGCTAAATTACAAAGAAAGCTTATAAAGCAGTAGATTCCAGTTCTCAAGGAAGCTGGTCCCCTGACAGAGCTGAATTCCCCAGAAACCCGATCCATCAATGTAACTGAACTCTTGAGAAAGCTGATCTTGCAATAGTAATGAAATCACAAATTATTCAGTCTACTGATACAGCAGAAATTCAAAGATATCTATTCTAGATACATCAAAATTCTAGATAAATCTGACCCAGTAATTATCCTGGATTCCTGAAAAAGGATATACGATAAAACTGATATATATAGATACAACTGTAATCCTGAGAAAACAGATATATCAATATGTCTGTGTGTTTAGAAAGCTCATCAAAAGATAGAGCCGAGTTCCCAAGAAATCTGATACGTCAATAGAACTGAAATCCCAAGAAAGCAGATTTTATAATAGCACTATAATCACATAGTAGCCAATATAGCCCTACAGCAGACTTCTTGAGAAACCTCATCTAGGAACACCAAAATTAAAGAGAAAGCTGATTAAGCAATAGAACTGAATAATATAAATCTACCGAAAGAGCAAATTTTATGAGAAATTTAATATAGATATAAGAGCTAAAACTATGAAAAGGATGATCTAGAGATAGAGTCGCAGTCACTGGACAAATTATCAGGTAATAAACACACATTTCAGATAAAGCTCATCAAAGGATACATCGATGACTAGTAGAGACTGGGTGTGTTTTTCAAAATGTGACTGGGATTACTACCAGAGACCGAATGAGTTAAAGCCTTCATAATAAACCCGTTATCATGAATAGGTTTGGATATTATTTTAGATAAAAAAATACAGGGTAGTTTATTGTTTTTTAGGTGAACGCAAAAATTGATGCGTTGCTACAGCATTCAAATATTTACTGAGTCCACTAAACATTCCTCCAGAGAGGCCATTACTTCAAGAGATGGAAGTGGAGTACCTGTTCATGAAAATCTCTTTTGACAAAAGTATCTAACAAGTGTTGCACCTTGTCTAATTGGATCACACCTCTCTGCTAATGAACATCCCGAAGCCGCCATTTAAATGTAAACTACTAATACTATACTACTACTACCACCATTACAAAACACGATCGTGATTTCCATTCACTCTACTCTGATTTTGTTCATTTATAAGATGAAAAAGGTTTTCAAAGTAGAAAAATAATTGTAGTTTGTGATCAATATAACATTGTAAGTTTTACTTATATTAACATCATTTGTGAGTGAAAAAAAGAAACCCTCTGCTGAATTTCTCAATTTGAAAAAGTGATCTACCTTGGTTGATGGCTGGCCACCACGAGGATAATCAATTAATTTAATTCACACACACACACACACACACACACACACACATATATATATATATATATATATATATATATATATATATATATATATATATATATATATATATATATATATATATATATATATATATATATATATATATATATAAAACACCTTCATAGTATTGAAGCGTTTGGAATTTTCTACTTGCTTCTTAATACTTTATTTTCTTTCCCCATTAAACATAGACGTTCTTGCTTCAATCTGAGATCGACAACATAACGACATTTGGGCGCCAGCCAAATGAGAGAGAGAGAGAGAGAGAGAGAGAGAGAGAGAGAGAGAGAGAGAGAGAGAGAGAGAGAGAGAGAGAGTGAATATACATCATCCTAATTATGGATAGATCAATGAGTATTCTTGGACTTGTATTTCTCAACATCACCAAAAACATAATTATTTTAATGATATTAATGATAAAAATTAATTTTCTCAAAAAATTGCAGGAAGGTATTGCATACTTCCAGCTGCTAAGAAGAAGAAATAGAAGAGGAAAAAAAACCCTTTGAAAGTAAACAAAAACTAAACCTAAAAACACATTCCAATTAAGGGGAAAGGAACAATAGATCTTACACCGAAAAGGGCGTGGTGACAAGTCCTGACGTATGATTCTTTTCCCGTAGTTTAAACCCAAGTTTTACCTACTGTTAAAAGGACAGTCTCTTTCACATTCCTGGGGTAAGAGAGAGAGAGAGAGAGAGAGAGAGAGAGAGAGAGAGAGGTAAGAATTACTTGTGATACGTTGACTTTATTTCGTTTAATTGTTTCTTGTTAAAAGTTAACGCCCCAGTGTGCGTAAGGGATGAAGAATGCATTTTCTGCCCCTTATTTGGTGTGTATTAAGCGTCTTATATGAAATTATTCTGGAATCACACCTATTTCATAGCAATAACATTACTGACATTTTACTGACACACAATATGTATATATCTAATATCAATGTCTAGTGTTTCTCATGGCAGTGTTCTCGGCCCATTACTTTTCAAAATATATACGCGTGATATGTGGTTTAGTCTAAAAAACAAGTTCGTTGCATATGTAGATAATGTTAATGTCTCTGTATCAATTACATCTTTTAGGGTTGCTGAATCTATTAATATATATCTACTTGATATGTATTAAAGAAATAATTGGGAGGTAGTTGAAACCCAACATAACTCTCTGGTTACAGTTCATTTTCCCTATTGCCTACACATTGTGACGGGCCGATAGAAGGTTGTGAACTCAAAGGCAGGATGCAATCAACTGAGTTATAATATTATAGAACACTCTCCTTTATATACAAAACCTCAAGGCAACAGGACATAACATGTTTACAAGACAGACAATGTCACAGAGGAAAACCGGAGACGTGAATTTTCATGTTCGTTTTAGTTCGAGGGATGAGCGCAGATACAAGCATAATATATACAAAAGGAATTATGTACAATTGTGTGACACATGGTTGGTACATGGCTCACCCCCTAAAAATGACATACTGTACATGTTAAATAGGGCGCCCTGATCTAGAGAGGCGAACTGTAGGCGGGTCATCTGGCAGAAGATAAGCAGGTTTTAGACGATCAATGGAGACCCAGTCTTCTTTGCCCGGAATGTTTAGGAGGAATGCTTTCGGACTGCGTCGGATCACAAGGAAAGGGCCCGTGTAAGGGGGCGTTAGTGGTGGCTTGCTGGTGTCGTTGCGCAGGAAGACGTGCGTTGCAGAGTGCAAGTCCGTTGGTATGTGATGCTTCGCTGGGGGCTTGTAAGTCTGGCGGCACGGAGTAAATTTTCCCACGACGTGACGTATGCGCTGGAGATCGTCGGAGGAGGTTGTAGAAGGAAAAAATTCGGCAGGGACGACCAACGGGTCGCCATACACCATTTCAGCTGCCGAGACGTCGAGGGCGTCTTTTGGAGTGGTCCTTAGTCCCAGGAGGACCCAGGGAAGCTGAGTAAACCAGTTGCAATCCTTGCAGCGGGACATCAAAGCTGCTTTGAGGGTGCGATGAAAACGTTCAACCATTCCATTGGCAGCGGGGTTGTAGGCCGTTGTCTGTTGTAGGGTGATGCCCAGGAGATTCGCTAATGACGTCCACAATTGAGAGGTGAAAGTGGTTCCCCTGTCAGAAGTAATATGCTCAGGGATACTGAATCTTGAAATCCATCCAGAGAGTAAGGCAGATGTACATGAGGCGGACGTTGCAGTTTCCATGGGAATGGCTTCATGCCAACGAGTGGAGCGGTCGATGACGGTAAACAGGTAACGATGTCCTTGTGATGTGGGTAGGGGGCCTACAACGTCGACGAGAATGTGTGCGAAACGACGCTGAGGTTGAGGAAAGGTGCCCACTCCTGAATCCGTGTGTCGATGTACTTTGGAAGTTTGGCAAGAAGTACAGGCGCGGACCCAATCCTTAGCATCCTTAGAAATGCCGTGCCAAATGAACTTTGCCTTCAGCAGCTGTGCAGTAGAACGGTACGAGGGATGTGAAAGGCCGTGAATGAAATCAAACACCTGTCGGTGCATGGGAGCAGGAATCCAAGGTCGCGGTCTACCAGTACTGACGTCACAGAGGAGGGTGGTGTTGGAGTCTTCAAGGGGAAAGTCTTCCCAACGGAGGGACGTGCAGGATGTCCTACAAGCTTGATACTCTGGATCCTGTCGTTGGGCTTCAGCCAGGGTGTTGTAATCCAATCCCAGTTGAACGGCAGCCAACGTGTTTCTTGACAGGGCATCGGCAACGGGATTCATTTTCCCAGGGACGTATTGGAGGGTGCAATTGTATTCAGCCACGGCGGAGAGATGTCGGCGTTGACGGGCGGACCAGGCGTCAGACTGTCGAGTGGAGGCGTGCACCAGAGGCATGTGGTCTGTGCGAATGACGAAGAGCGTACCTTCTAAGAAATGGCGAAAGTGACGGACAGCCAAGTGCACCGCCAGCAATTCTCGATCGAAGGTAGAATAACCCGATTCTGCCTTGGACAGTTTTCTGCTGAAGAAGGCCAATGGGCGGGGCGAGCCTTTGACCACCTGCTCGAGTACTGCACCAATAGCGACGTCGCTGGCATCGGTGGAAAGAAGGAGAGGGGCGTGTGGGATAGGAAAAGTGAGAGCCGCAGCAGTTGATAGGGCCTTCTTTGCATTGCAGAAGGCTGCTTCTTGAAGGGGACCCCACTGCAGGTCCTTTGGCTTGCCCTTGAGGGAGGCGTAGAGGGGAGCAAGAGTGGCGGCAATGGCTGGCAGAAAACGGCGATAATAGTTGATCATGCCCAAGAATTCCTGCAGAGCTATGATGGTCGAGGGCGCGGGGAAGTTCTGAACGGCTGCTACCTTCTCAGGGAGGGGATGGACTCCTTCAGGAGTGATACCGTGCCCTAAGAACGACACTTCGTTGGCGCCAAAGGTACACTTGTCGTACCGGACTACAAGGCCGTTTTGTTGCAGGCGGTCGAGCACGATGCGCAGGTGACGGAGGTGTTCCTCTTTTGAGGAGGAGAACACAAGTATGTCGTCCTCATAACATACACAGAAAGGGCATCCGTGGGTGCGCTGATGTGGAGAGCGAGGTTAGAGGGGGCGGGTTGAAGAGGTGTCGACAAGTACGAGTCTGCGTTGACCAATCGTCGGTGGGCGACATCGACCAGAAGGTGGAAATGAGAGAGGAAATCCGCACCGAGGATTGGCATTGTGACGTCAGCAACGAGAAACTTCCAATTGAATTTACCGTTTCCGAACGATAATGTGAGGTTCTCGTAACCGTAGGTGGGTATCGCAGATCCGTTGGCAGCTACCAAGCGGACGTCAGCAGATGTAGACAGACTACGTTGTGCCTTGAAGAATTTCCTTGACAAAAGAGAACGACAAGCACCCGTGTCTACCAAAAATCGCACGCCCGTTCCTGCATCCTGTAAAAAGAAAAGATTAGAAACATGGGAGGCCACCGCCACAAGCGATGGCCTACATACACGTTTTTTGGCCACTGACAATCCTTGGCACATTTCTTCGCCGTTGCCCCGAATCTGAAGTGGTAGTAGCAAAACTGCGGCGGATGGGAGGTAGTAAGTGGCTGTAGAAGTCGTTCGTTGGGGCGCGAGCGATTGGTGGGTGGTGGGCGGCTTTGTCGCCGCTTCGGCACGTCACGGGGTAGGCGTGTATGTCCTACGGCATTCATGTCAGCTTCGGTTGACGTTGAATAGGCATCCTCGTCGTCAGGGGTGGAGGCGTTGATGGAGGTCTTGAAGTGGCTGTCCATAAGGGCGTCGGCTTTGGTCATCAAGTCCTTTATGGGTAAACTATCGACATCGGGTATGGCAGCGCGTACAGGTTCGGGTAAACGGCGTATCCAAAGGGCACGAAGTAGGTTCACCTCACGAGGAGAGCCGTCTGCGGTAGGTTGAAGGCGAGCGATACTGGTCATTTCCCTGAGGGCAAGCGAAGCCCTTTGGTCCCCCAACAGTTGTTGCGAGAGCTGAAAAAGCTTTGCTATACGGGCGGCTGGCGACGGCGAGTACTGCTGCAGAAGGTATGTTTTGAGGGCGTCATACGCTATTGGGGTGTCTCCTTGTTCACAAAGCCAGTCGGATATTTCTGGGAAGGTGTCCTCGGGTATCGCCGCGAGAACATAATCCGCTTTGGTGGTTGAGCGAGTCATGCCCCTGATACGAAACTGGACTTCTGCGCGCTGAAACCAAGCAAACGCCTCTCCGCTGGCAAACGATGAAAGTTTGAATGGAGCGGCCGCAGCACCAACTGCCGTAGAGTCCGCCTTAGTACTGCCAACGATGAAGGGGCGAGGGGGTGGGGGTGTAAGGCGGTGGGAGCGAGTCGACTTCCGGGGTCACCAATGTGACGGGCCGAGAGAAGGTTGTGAACTCAAAGGCAGGATGCAATCAACTGAGTTATAATATTATAGAACACTCTCCTTTATATACAAAACCTCAAGGCAACAGGACATAACATGTTTACAAGACAGACAATGTCACAGAGGAAAACCGGAGACGTGAATTTTCATGTTCGTTTTAGTGCGAGGGAAGAGCGCAGATACAAGCATAATATATACAAAAGGAATTATGTACAATTGTGTGACACATGGTTGGTACAACATACACCGAATAGTCTGGCATATTCTTTACAAATTCACCAGACAACATTGAGATTACCAAAAAATTCTTCTTCTCTCAAGAGGTTGACAACTGCACTGCCATTGTTCAGTGGCCACTTTCTTCTAGGTAAGGGTAGAAGAGACACTTTAGCTAGGGTAAGCAGCTCTTCTATGAGGACACTCCAAAATCAAACCATTGTTTTCTAGTCTTGGGTAGTGCCATACCCTCTATACCATAATTTTCCAATGTCTTGGGTTAGAGTTTTATTGGTTTAGGGTGCATTCCAGCACACTATTTTATCTTATTTTTTCCCTCTTGTTTTTTAAAAGTTGTTATAGTTTATATAGGATATATTTATGCTGTTACTGTTCTTAAAATATTTTATTTCTTCTTGTTTCTTTTCCTCACTCGGTAATCCATGCTGGACCCCTAAGCTTATAGCATCCTGCTTTTCCAACAAGGGTTGTAGCTTAGCAAGCAATAATAATAATAATAATAATAATAATAATAATAATAATAATGACTCCATAGGTGAAAACGTGTTGCAAATGCTTTCCTGTTGAACAGTTTGACATGTCTCATTTCATACGCAATATGAATTAGCTATTTAAAATTTTGGTGATCTTAATGTATTCTATACTCTTCATTATTTCTCATTTCCACACTGGGATTCTTTCTTTGTTGGAGAACAAGGGTTTGTAGAGTTCTGCTTTTTTCAATTACGGTTAACTTGGCTTGGCTAATATTATATATATATATATATATATATATATATATATATATATATATATATATATATATATATATATATATATATATATATATATATATATATTTATATATATATTATATATATATATATTATATATATATAAAAATATATATACCTATATTCATATATATATATATATATATATATATATATATATATATATATATATTGTTACGGCCGTATTTACGGCCGTAATTTCAAGGGTTCTTTTTATTCAGAATTTGCGGTCAGTAAAAATGTAACACAGCAACTCGGGAACAAAAGAACAAACACCTCGACTAAAGTTACAATATTTATTTACAAACAAAAAAAAATATAAGTAATGGTTGGTAATGATAATAAACAAAATTAATGAATACACAAATTGAGGGAAAACCAACCTTAAGATCTTTAAAAGATCACCTACAACTAAGTTAATCCCTAGGCTAAGAAATAGGAATATTTTAAATAAAACATTTCAGGCAGCTACCTTTCAAAATCACTGGCCAGAAAAACTAACCTAACAAACTAAGATAGGTAGAAGGAAGAGAGAGAAAATAAATGAGAAACTTAATATTATTCCTACCTAGCACAAACAAACTAACTTAAATGTTAAACTTAACTTAATAAACGATAAATTGCAAAAACCAAATAATCTTACAAATTTACACAGAGAATCGTCACAAAAAGCTCGGTAGGTTGTTCCATCAGGCCATACAAGGTCCAGAAGACCGTACTGCAAACAAGGGCGTGCACATCTACAGGTACTCGGTGATCCACGATCGTCGTAAATAACAAAAAATATTTCCATACCTGTTACATGCCGCCCTACGTATCTCCACGAGTTCCAAGAACTAACTGACGCTGATGAGCAGGTCAACTGGATCAAGCTGCAATGCCCGAAGGCAATCCAAAATGCCACAGGAACGCCAAGGGTGGTAGCCTCCGAGAATCCGGGACTTCAACGGATCTCGCACGTCGCAAACCGCACCGTTCTCAGTAGAAACTGGCCAACTCGTTCGCAAATCCTCCGACGAACGAGGGAAGGGACGTAGCTGATGAATGCCGCGGGTGACAAACACCAGCGACCACACACAAAGTACCGAAGGAAAAGTTTCCAAAACTCCCAAAGGTCACCAAGATGAAGTGGCAAAGCGTCAGACTGTGAGTAGGAACTCGAACGAACTCTGTCACTTATCACCACCATACGATCAAACCTTCCACTCGGGTCAACACAGCTCATAGGAGAGAAAAACAGCGATAGTTAATAAGGCACTTCAGTAGTTCACTAATACCGGGGGAGAAGGTGGTAAACAAAAACAAAACTGAGAAGTCATATGACTCTCTACAGAGTTCATCAAACTAAGAATGACGCTGGCTTATTAATAAACTAAAAACTAAAACAAGATCAGAAGGGTGGGAAAATATTAACAACTTATAATCAAATTATAATGAATTTACTTTAATCTAATATATATAAATATAAATATATATATATATATATATATATATATATATATATATATATATATATACATATATATATCATAAACAGCAACAAATGAAAACACCTTTATTCGACTGAAGGATTAAGGCCTCAAACATGTCAATTCATGTCAAGGTTTTGGCTAACTTTCGTCACCACGCTGGCCAGTGCGAACTGATGATGGTGGGAGACTTTTGTGTTATCGCTCACAGCTAACCACCCTAATATGTGTGACCATAATATAGCTTTGTTGATACACCAGTCCATTAATCACGTTGAGATATCCTCACTCAGAGAAGGAAAAAAAGAAAGAAAAAAATATATCTATATATATATTAATATATATATATATATATATATATATATATATATATATGTATGTATATATATATATATATATATATATATATATATATATATATATATATATATATATATATATATATACATACATATATATATATATATATATATATATGTATATATACATATATACTGTTTAAGGTAGCAACATCAATAGAGCACGGGTTAACCTGCTGTCGATTTAAATTTTCTATTCAAAAATACATTTCTTAAAGTATGGGTCACCTCATCCTTTCCCTCTTCTTTAAGGCAAAATCCACCAAAGGAATGAGCAACTAATTTCCCTTTTTACAGTTTAGGCTAATTAAACAAGAAAAAAAATAGACTGACAGATGATTTGAGAAAGATGGCTGCAGCAGTCACAGTCAATCGGTGCCGGATGGGAGACCATATCAAAACCATGGTGCCAATACATAGAGAAAGGTAAACGTACCATTCTTAAAAAAAATATATATAAATAAACATATATATTCCTTATTTCCTTTCCTCACTGGGCTATTTTTCCCTATTGGAACCCTTGGGCTTATAGCATCTTGCTTTTCCAACTAGGGTTGTAGCTTGGCTAGTAATAATAATAATAATAATAATAATAATAATAATAATAAAACAAAGGTGCCGAAAAAAAATTCTAAAATCCGTCAGCTCAGGCACATAAATCACGCAATTCGTTATAGCTGAACAACACCTAAAAGACTTACGTCACAGACATTAAATTCGATGGTGGAGGACACAAGTGTCTATGATGTCTTACCTCAATATTGTATGCTCCTTTGAGCGACCTTCCGACTGAGCTTCCTTTTTGTTATTCTTGATTTACAATCAGTGATTTTCTAGTATATTATGAAATGTTAATTTAACGCGAGAAATAAGATTTTTAAGATGATGATAATAACGGTAAGCATTATCATTATTATTATTATTTTTACTGATATCACATTTTTTAGTATGGAAATAATACAAAACATGTTATTTGCGTATCTCTACTTGAACTTGTATATTATTATTGCAAAATTAGTCAACTAGTATCAAAAAATGAATGGGAGAAAAATAAATAATTTTAAGAGATTGCTAGTACACCATATTACAATATTAAAAATGTTTTACTTTAGCCATGTTCATCTCATGTCATTTGAACATACCTTTAAAACAATAATACTCTTCAGCCAAACTGAGCAAAAGCTGCAGTATATATTTTCATTGCAAAAATTATACACTATGAATAAAAAGGAATGAATAAACAGCAATGCATTTAGAATATTGTCAAGGTTAAGGATACCTCACTGAGAAAACAAGATTGCCTTTTTTTTTACCGAAACGGAACGCGATATTTTGCTATCTATGTTTACTCGGAGAATATATAATCCCAATTTTTCGGCCCAAAGTAAATAAGAAGTCCTGGTCGGCTCTTTCAATTAAGTTGTAGGATTGGATTTGCTTCCTGATGTGGAATGGATTTAACCTCAAGGAGCCTCGCATTTGTATATCATTTATTATTCACGACCCAGAATTTCTGGTCTCTTTCTGAGAAATAGTCTACTCTGCGACTTTTTCATGTTAGGTTTTCATTTCCCCGCCGGGAAAAACATCGGTCTGGAAGGTTATCTCTTCCACTGTCTTGTGTTAGAGTTCTCTTGCTTAAGGGTACACCCACGCACACTATTTTATGTTTCCTTATTCACTTTTCTCACTGGGCTCTTTTCCCTAGTGGACCCTTTCGGCTTTTAGCATCTTACTTTTCCAACTAGGGTTGTATCTTGGCTAATAATAATAATAATAATAATAATAATAATAATAATAACAATAATGATAATAATAATAATACCTGCATAGCAATAATAATAATAATAATAATAATAATAATAATAATAATAATAATAATAACTGCATGTAAGAAGGTTAAATGATCCCGCTTCAAGTGGATGATTTGATAGGAGCTTAGCATCAAATTTAAATAAACGTTCTTTGAAATCATCAGTTTGATAAACTAAACGGTAAAACGATTATAGAAAATATCTTCAGTGATCAGATTTGATAACAGGGATCCCTCATCAGGATTAAAATAGTACATTATTTTGAACAAATAATAGAGAAGAAAGGGTGTTTTAGTTTACAAAGTCAATAACTAATTCATAATCAGACTCACAATGAATTCATTGGCTAAAAAAAAAATATCAGGGCCATCGCCATACACTAACCAGGATTCTGTCAGAGTTATGTTTTCCAATGTCAGTTCCCTTGAAATGACTAATTTCCTGGGGAAAAAACCGCCTTAAGGTTATACAGATGTTAATTCATCATCTGACTCTTATCGTTTTATTCCGATTGATAGAAACCTTGAGTAGTTAATAACGAATAATCTGACCTTCTTATCTAATAGTCTTTTATTCTAAATCGGTTTGATTACCATAAATCGTTTCCAGTGAGACTTTGTTCAATGGAAGATTTGCTCGTAAGGAACAACTTTTTCTTTCAATTTTTAAAGATTTCTTGCGTAAATACAAGATTATTTCTAGGTTAATGAATTGTTGAAGGAACAGTTGCCTACATTGAAAGTAAAAGTTTTTGTTGGATCTCTTAAATAATACTTTCCCTGTTACATATTTCATGGAAAAGATTACACAATTTACAATTCTGCAAATTGGTTAAAAATCTTCCAACAGCAGCCCATATATTGTTATTCGTAAAAACTGCAAGCTCGCTGGAGACAAAATATATTACCTTTTAAATATTGCAGGGCCATTTTAAAAGAAAATATTGAATATGTTATAGAGTATTGATAAACAAATACATTACTTAGTAAGATGATGACTCACGGGAGGTATATGCATCAGTCTATATGTTGCACAGTCATTGCAATAACAAATATATTCTTTTTTAATCCTGAAAAGAACAAAATATTTACTTAAATTTTATCCCTGAATATGTAACGGAAATATATGAAGAATAAATCTTGTACCAGAACCACAACAGAAACATAATTGTCACTTAAGTGCTGCTCAATGATTGATTGAATAAATTTATCACTTTATCAAGAGCAAAGTTATTGGAGGAACAAAACCATTCTAACATGTTGCACAGTTATTGAAATACAAATATACCTTTTTTTTTCAAAAATCATTGAAAGAAAAAAATGTTTATTTATATTTTAAAGCCATTAGATGAACAAATATCCCTGAATATGCTATTGAAGTATATGAAGAATAAATCTTGTACCAGAAACACGACAAAAACGGAATTGTCACTTAGTGTTGCTCAATGGTTGATTTAATAAATTTATCACTTTTTAAAATGCAAAGTTATCGGAATGTTTAGGGTTATTGAAAGATCACAATATCATTTAATACGATGTGAAATTACAAGGAAAACAAAAGGCCATTTCAGATATATCATCTTTTTTTACCATTTGTGCCAGAAAAACTCATCTTTCACCTTCAATTTTTTTTTTTTTTTTCATAATATTGCACTATTTGAGAAGGAATATCTAATTGTACATACATTTCAGTAGTATTAAGTCGTTTACTCTACGATAAAAAATAAGTTTTTCAAGTCTTTACACTACACTGTCGGTGAATGTTCCTATTACAACAATACGTTATGAAGCAAGACTGAGTAACTTCAACCTAAGCAAAGACATTATTGCCAAACTCAGCCAATGAACACGTTGAATATGAACAGTCAAGTCAAATATGCAGTCTAAATGCGTTGCAACTTCGTCCAGCAAAGTTTCCGATGATTTTATCTAATATTAATGTGATTTCCCTCTCTAGTTCAGCCTTTCATTTCGCTTTTGAATATTCAGAAGGAAAATTACTGGACTTGGATTATCATTCTTTTGGAAATTTCAGAGCTTTGCTTTCATTTGTGAACGCGCGATAAGCTTTCAACACTCTCTCTATCTCTCTCTCGACTGTGAAGTTATAAGCCAGTGATAAGCCTTTTCTATCTTTTCTACAAAGTATTTCACCAATGGATCTCTCTCTCTCTCTCTCTCTCTCTCTCTCTCTCTCTCTCTCTCTCTCTCTCTCTCTCTCTCTGAAACATTATAATAGAATCCTCCTTAAAATATTATACATGAACTTCTTTAAAAATTGCTCTAGAGCTATTCTTATATTTAATATAAAACTCATTTTTATTTAACTGCTTCAATATACACTTGTTAAATGATAAATTTTGCACATTTAGACGTTTTTTTTATATTCAAATGAGCCATATATTTTAATACATTAATGTCGGCATTCTCTTACCGAGCTCGAGATCAGAGTCCCCAGGCGAAACTAATCAAAGACAATAACATATGACCAGCCGTGAATCGAACCCTGGTCCAGGATACTTATACGACAGTGACAGTGAAAGTACCATTTAGGTACTGTCACTGTCATACAAGTATCCTCGACCGGGTTTCGATTCCTGGCCGGTCAGATGATATTGTCTTTGAGTGGTTTTGTCTGGTGACTCTGATCCTGAGATCGGTAAGAGAATCCAGGCATTAATGTATGTAAATATAAGTCTTATTTAAATACTTGCTTAAATTCTTTTTAGAAACTCAATTATGCCTGGATTATTAATAATCAAATCATAAAAGCTAATTGTGCTTGATTCTTTTCCAAAAAGATACCGTAGTACTTGAATTCCAACCCCCCCACCCCTAAAAAAAAAAAGATACTGTTCTACAACTCCCCTCTCAACGAGCTCCCCCCCCCCCCCAAGAAAAAAAAAATAAATAAATAAATAAAAATATTGTTCTACTACTCCCCTCTCAACGAGCTTCTTAATCCCCCCCCCCCCCCCCCCCGAAAAAAAATCAACCATACATGAACTCTCCCAAGACACAATTTTGCTTAAACTCCTTGAATTTTATCCTTTGCAAAATACGAAAATTACAGAATTTTGCTTCAATAAAGTTGCCTATTGCGATTATTTTCAGTCAGTTAAATTTACTCATCTTCTTGACCCAATCACTTTTCAAGAATATGGGATAACTGTTCAATTACACTTACAGCCTTACTGATTAACTTGAAGGGGTTTCTTGGATATTTTGTTTCTAATCTACTTGTCACTGTCCAAGTCACCCCTTTTATGAACTTTCCCGAGTCTTCCATTAAATATTTATGACAGAAAAAGCAATACTTCTTTTATATTTTTCATTATGTCATGTTTGCAATCGTTTTGTTTTTTCAATTTATTCTTTGTACTCTACGTACATTTTCCTGCTTATTTCTTTTTCATAAAATAATAGTATGATTTTGTCATTTTTCTTATTCTGGTTTTCATCATATGCTTGTCCTCTTTCAAAAACATATATTTCACGCAAAAAATCTCTGATAATTGGTTTGCGTAAACTTTTTAAACGAAAACTTTTTAAACCTTTACGCACAGAGCATGGTTAGATTTTTTCATAAATGAACTATTCATCCGAAAAATATCTATTTTAAACACAGAGTAAAGTGGACTTTAATAACGTTACTCACTCACAATGCCAATTAGCATCAATTCATTTTGTATTCCTACTCCACTCTAAATACCAATACTTGTTTAACTCAGGTTAGAAATATCTGTCTACGTACAACAGAATATTGAAAAATTTATATTCACCTCTTTATCCCTCTCTGAACACACGCACACACACACACACACACACACACACACACACACACACACACGCACACACCTTAACGTGGTGGAAGGCTTCGTGTATCATCATGATCAACAAGGCTGTACTAGTCCGGACCAGCCATACTGTGTTGGTTTCCAGTGAGCTATCAGACCAAAATCTCACATCATCACTAATCTGCACTGGCCAGCGTGGTGATGAAAACTGGCTGAACCCCAGACATGAAAAATAGCAAGTTTGAGGCCTTTGTTCTGCAGTGGCTAGAAAAAGCTGCATTTGATGTAATTATGTATATATATATATATATATATATATATATATATATATATATATATATATATATATATATATATATATATATATATATATATATATATATATATATATATATATCAAGCTTTCTTAGAAACACCTTAAGCGAAATTTTATTATAAAATGACAAATAAAGATGGATCTTACTCTTGAAAGATTCTTAGTACTGTACTATGGATTATTTTCTAACGAAAGAATACTTGAACTTATTGGGGAGAAGGTAATTGTAAGAAAATTCCTACTTCCGGTGGTTAGACATTTAAAAGGATTCCTATCGCAGAAGGTTACCTGCTTCAGAAAGACTATTTCTGCAGAATAACTTCGACTGAACTGGTGAATCACTCAGAGAGTGTAGACCTCCGCCATGGCAGCTTATTTCTCGAAACCAGCTTGCCTTTCCCAGAATCAATTTAGACCGTAGTCGTATTTGAAGTCTGTGTGACAACCATGTGCGAACTTGGGGTTAAGGTTAGGGTTGAGTCGGTCGACCTTTTGCTTAACCTTGACCTTGAGCTTTGTCCTAAGACTTTCAAAATTGAATCACTTCTACATCTCAATATAATGATTATTCTCTGAAAGTTTCAGAGCTCTGTGATTACAAGTGTAAAAATAACCTCCTCCAAAATTCGTTGGCGAAGGTAATAAAGGGTTTAAACTCCAAGAAAGGAGCGTTCGAATCATATCCTCTTGAATGTTGGTAAGGGCAAAAAATAATGTTCGCCTCTGGCTTTTTAAACCGAGAAATAGTCACATATTCCAAAAATGGGCTTTTCAAACGAAAGGGTAATATCACCTGAGGATATTGTCTCCGAAAGATAATATTACCTGAGCA
>NC_090741.1:77694289-77696789 GCF_036898095.1 Palaemon carinicauda | reverse complement strand
TACTTTTTTTTTCATTGTAATAAAGTAACAATTATCTAAGGGGATTATGGGTTATGTTGTATGAGATTTGCACTGATAATTTCAAATCAAATTTGTTATTTTTGGATTAGGCAGTCGTTGGAATTTCTTCCCTCTACCCTTAGTCATGATAATTAACCATCTGAATTTTTTTGTCCAATCCTGGGACTTTGGTTGCTCTTTGTAATGGTTTAAAACTGTTCCTCAGTAAATTAAATATAAAGATTTCAAGCTACCTTCTGCTTACTAGTTTGATATAGAAAAACAAAGTATTGCTCAATGCATTTATTTATCCACAGACTGCTTTATTCATTTAATTGTTATTCTATATTCTAGAGGAAGAGTGTAGTTGCCCATTGATATTTCATTTACAAATATATATAATTTTGATTTCCTTATTATCACTACATAACTATCATTAATAGTGATTTTAGTAATTTTATGCTTGCCAACAGTAAGATATTTACGCTAACCCATAATGATTTCTGAGAAGAAACAACACACCACCAGACACATTCAATCAATGTGTGGTGAACGCTAGACTGGGGTTCGAGTCCCGCTCACATTCGTTAGTTTCTTAGGTCGCTGTAACCTCACCATCCTTGTGAGCTAAGGATGGGGTGTTTGGGGGAGCCTTTAAGTCTATCTGCTGATTCATCAGAAGCCATTGCCTGGCCCTCCTTGCTCCTAGCTTGGGTGGAGAGGGAGCTTGGGCGCTAATCATATTTATATATGGTGATACTCTAGCTCTAGGTCATTATCCTACTTGATAGGGCAATGTCACTGTCCCTTGCCCCTACCATTCATGAGCGGCTTATAAACCTTTAAACTGCAGGTACCCAGACAAGTTGCGCCATCTACTTTTATGAAAATTGTTACCGCTTCCCTGTATATCATATTCATTGAATTTTTAATTGTTTTATGGCACATGTGCTAACTGAACAATTTTTCTCCACTGCTATTTTTTTTTCTTCCATTGACATTTAAAATCCATAATTAATTTCCTTGAAATGAGCATAGCCAAAATGTTCCCCACTTTAGTAAATATCCAGCTGCTCTCCTTGCCCACATAGTCAGTGACTAGGTTTTTATGTCACCCTACATTCATCAATATTAGTTACACTAAAATGCTTATAATATAGCTCATATACGATCTTTACATAATCTTACACCTATTAGAAATGTTCCTGTCTAATAATCTATTGGACGGGAGCCTTGTTTAAGCCCGTTAATTTCTGTCGTCTGCAACCTCACAGACCTTGTGAGCAAGGAAAAGAGGGTCTGGGGAAGCCTATAGATCTACCTGCAGTGTCATCAACAGCCACTGCCTGGTACACCCTAGCTTGGGTGGCGAAGAGTTTTGGGTGCTGATTATATTATCATCATTATTACTTGCTAAGCTATAATCATGGTTGGAAAAGGAGAATGCTATAAGCTCGAGGGCCCCAACAGGGAAAATAGCCCAGAGAAGAAAGGAAATACAGAAACTAAAAGAAAAGTAATTAATAATTGAAATAAAACATTTTAAGAACAGAACAATATTAAAACAAACATTTTATATATAAAACATAAAGAAATGAATAAAAAAAATTAAAGAGGAAGAGGAAGATACGATAGTGTACCCGAGTGTACCCTTAAGCAAGAAACCTCTACCATAAGACAGTGAAAGACCATGGTACAGAGGCTATGGCACTATCCAAATCCAAGACCAGAGAACAATGGTTTGATTTCAGGGTGTCCTTCCCCTAAAAGAGCTGCTCACCAAAGCTAAAGTGTCTCTTCTACCTTTACCAAGAGCAAAGTAGCCACTGAACAATTACATTGCAGTAGTTAACCCCTTGAGTGAAGAAGAATGGTATGGTAACCTCCGTGTTGTTCGGTGTATGAGGACAGAGGAAAGTATGTATAAATAGGCCAGAATACTCGGTGTATGCGTAGGCAAAAGGAAAATGAGCCGTAACTAAGAAGAAGGATCCAATCCACTACTATCTGGCCAGTCAAAGGACCCAATAACTTTCTAGTGGTAGTATCTCAACAGGTGGCTGATGCCCTAACCTACTACCTACATATACCGGTCTCTAGTTAGAAGATATTGTCTTTTCCCTTTTCTCTGCCATTCATGAGTGATCTTAAACCTTTATACCTCAAACAGTAAATCCACTCTTTGTTTCCAACAGTCCCCAATTCTTTGCTTGCTGCAGGTTTGCTTTATTTTTCTCCCATACCAATACTAGTAGTGGGTTACCTGTCAATAACACTCACTCTCAGCTCCATTTATGATTGATTTCTTATACCACAACTTGAAACTAAATCCATTGACCTTTCTTCGCTTCCTCGTAATACTCACTCCATCATCATATCAAACATTCACGGATATACAACACACCCTCATCTCAAATCACCTTTTACACTAAATCAGTCACTCCATTGTCTACATAATTTACCAGAAACGGTATATACCTCGCCACAATAAAAAAAAAAA
>NC_090741.1:77679289-77684289 GCF_036898095.1 Palaemon carinicauda | reverse complement strand
TAGGTGTCAGAAAATGAAAATATTGTGTAACATATACAGGCTATATTCTTATCGTTCTTGGAGAGAGAGAGAGAGAGAGAGAGAGAGAGAGAGAGAGAGAGAGAGAGAGAGAGAGAGAGAGAGAATTATGCAAAGATAACCACCAAACTTTAGCTTCAATGAAAACTAGTATATTGCATAAAACAAAACGCTACATTTTTCATGCTGAGAGAGAGAGAGAGAGAGAGAGAGAGAGAGAGAGAGAGAGAGAGAGAGAGAGAGAGAGAGAGAGAGAGAGAAAGTTATGTATATATAACCATCAAAGTTTAGCCCTTTTACAGTTCAGTCTAAAGAAAAGAAAATAGACTGACAGATGATTTAAGGAAACTGGCGTTGCAGCAGTCGCAGTCAACCGGTGCCGGTTGGGAGACCATATTAAAACAATGGTGCTAATACATAGAGGAAGATACACGTTCCATTCTTAAAACAAAATATTTACATATGGATCTGGTAAAATAAAGGTGCCGAAAAAATGCCAAAATTAACATGCAATTCGTAATAGCTGAACACCACCTAAAAGACTAACGTCACAGACATTAGATTCGATGGTGGAGGACACAAGTGTCTCTAAAATGTTAATTTGAACACAAGAAATAAGATTTTTTGAGGAGAATAATAACAGTGTGCATTATCATTGTTATTATTCTTTTTACTAATATAATATTTCTTAAGTATGCAAATATTACTAAACCCATCATTTGCATAGCTCTACTTAAACTTGTATATCATTATAGCAAAATGAGCAAACTGTTATAAAAAAAAAGAGTTACTGGGAGAAAAATAAATAATTGTAAGAGATTGCTAGTACACCTTACTAGAAAATTACTAAGAAATGTTTTACTTTAAATATTTTCATCTCATGTCATTTGAACATACCTTTAAAACCATAATACTAACCAGCCAAAAATGAGCAAAAGCTGCAGTATGTATTTTCATTGCAAAAATTTTACACTATGAATAAAAAGGAATGAATAAACAGCATTCCATTCAGAATATTGTCAAAGTTAAGAATACCTCTCTGAGAAAACAAGATTGTCTTTTTTTACCGAAACGCAACGCGATATTTTGCTATCTATGTTTACTCGGAGAATATATAATCCCAATTTTTTCGGCCCAAAGTAAATAAGAAGTCCTGGTCGGCTCTTTCAATTAAGTTGTAGGATTGGATTAGCTTCCTGATGTGGAATGGATTTAACCTCATTTGTATATCATTTATTATTCAAGACCCAGAATTTCTGGTCTCTTTCTGAGAAATAGTCTACTCTGGGACTTTTTTCATTTTAGGTTTTCAGTCCTCCGCTTGGAAAAACATCGGTCTGGAAGGTTATCTCTTCCACTGTCTTGGGTTAGAGTTTTTCTTGCTTGAAGGTACAACCACGCAAAATATCTTGTTTCCTTATTTACTTTTCTCACTGGGCTCTTTTCCCAATTGGACCCATTAGGCTTTTATCATCCTGCTTTTCCAACTAGGGTTGTATCTTAGCTAATAATAATAATAATATAATAATAATAATAATAATAATAATAATAACTGCATCTTAAGAATGGTGAATGAAACCTCTCTAAGTGGATCAATTGATAGCAGCTTAGCAACAAATTAAAATAAACCTTCTCTGATATCCTCAGTTTGATAAACTAAACGGTAAAAAGGTTATAGAAAACATCTTCTTTCTAACAAATTTGATAAAAGAAATCCCACACCAAGTTTAAAAGATTACATTCTTTTGAAAAAAATAATAGAAAAGAAAGGGTATTTTCAATTTACAAGATCGATAACTAATTCATAATAAGACTCACAAAGATTTCATTAGCTATAAAAAAAAATTATCAGGGCCATCGTCATACACTAACCGGGATTCTGTCCGAGTTAGTTTTTCCAATGTTAGTTCTCTTGCAGTCCCGTGAAATGACTAATTTCCTGGGGGAAAAAAACCGCCCTTAAGGTTGTACAGATGTTAATTCATCATCTCACTCTTATCGTTTTATTCAGATTGATAGAAACCTAAAGTAGTTAATAACAAATAATCCGACCTTCTTTTCTGATAAGTCTTTTATTCTAAATCGCCTTAATTACCATAAACCGTTTACGGCGAGACTTTGTTCAATGGAAGATTTACTCGTAGGGAACAACTTTTTCAATTTTTAAAGATTCCTTGAGTAAATAAAGATTATTTCTAGGTTAAAGAATTGTTGGAGGAACATTTGCCTACATTCAAAGTAAAAGTTTTTGTTGGATCTCTTGAATAATAATTTCCCTGTTACATATTTCATAAAAAAGATTACATAATTTACAATTCTGCAAATTGGTTAAAAATCTTCCAACAGCAGCCCATATATTGTTATTCCTTAAAATGAAAGCTCATTGGAGACGAAAATATTACCTTTTAAATATTGTTGTGTCATTTCAAAAGAAAATATTTAATGTGTTGTAGAGTATTGATAAACAAATGCATTACTTAATAGGATGATGACTCACGAGTGGTATATGCATCCCTTTATATGTTGCACAGTCATTGCAATAACAAATATAACTTTTTTTTCCATAATCCTTAAAAGAACAAAAAAATTACTTATATTTTACAGCCATAAGATGAACAAAGATCCCTGAATATGTTACGGAAGTATAAAAAGAATAAATCTTGTACCAGAACCACAAGAGAAACGGAATTGTTACTTAGTGTTGCTCAATGATTTATCTAATAAATTTTTCACTTTATCAAATGCAAATTTATCGATGGAACAAACCATCTTAGTATGTTTTCGATTTATTGAAAGAAACACAATATCATTTAGTATTATGTGGAATTATAAGGAAAACAAAAGGGCCACTTCAAATGTATTATATTTTTTACTATTTGTGCCAGAAAAACTTATCTTTTACAATTAAAAAACTTTTTTTCTTTCAAAATATTGCACTGTTTCAAAAGAAATATCTGATAGTACATATATTTGAAAAGTATTAAGTCGTTTACTCTACGATAAAAAAAGGTATTTCAAGTCTTTACACTACACTGTCGGTGAATTTTCCTATTACAACAGTACGTTATGAAGCAAAACTGAGTAACTTCAACCTAAGCAAAGACATTATTGCCAAAACTCAGCCAATGAACACGTTGAATATGAACAGCCAAGTCAAATATGCAGTCTAAATGCGTTGCAACTTCGCCCCAGCAAAGTTTCCGATGATTTTATCTAATATTAATGGGATTTCTCGGTCTAGTTCAGCCTTTCATTTCGCTTTTGAATATTCAGAAGGAAAATTACTGGACTTGGATTATCATTCTTTTGGAAATTTCAGAGCTTTGCTTTCATTTGCGAACGCGCGATAAGCTTTCAACACTCTCTCTATCTCTCTCTCGACTGTGAAGTTATAAGCCAGTGATAAGCCATTTTTCTCTTTTCTGCAAAGTATTTTAGCAATGGATCTCTCTCTCTCTCTCTCTCTCTCTCTCTCTCTCTCTCTCTCTCTCTCTGTAAGATGTTATAGTAGAATCCTCCTTAAAATATCATACATGAATTTCTCTAAAAAATGCCCGATAGCTATTATTTTTATATTTTCTATAAACATTTTTTGTTTGACTGCTTCACATATACTTGTTTAATGATAAATTTTGCACATTTAGACGTTTTTTTATATTCAAATAAGCCATATGTCTGGATTCTCTTACCGACCTCGGAATCATCATAGTTCCCAAGCAAAACCACTCTAAGACAATAGCATATGACCAACCGGGAATCGAACCCTGGTCCAGGATACTTGCATGACAGTGACAGTAAAAGTACCAGGTTTCGATATCCGGCCGGTCAGATGCTATTGTCTTGAATGGTTTTGCCTGGGGACTCTGAGCCTGAGATCGGAAAGAAAATCCAGGCATTAATATATTAAAATATAAGGTTTAATTGAATACTTGTTTAAATTCGCCTTAGAAAGTCAATCATGACTGAATTATCAAACATCAAATTATATAAGCTAATTGTGCTTGATTCTTCCCAAAAAGATACCGTAGTACTCGAATCCCGCCCCTAAAAAAAAAAAAATAAAATATTGTGCTACAACTCCACTCCCAACGAGCTTACCCCCCCCCCCCCCCAAAAAAAAAAAAAATCAACCATACTTGAATTCTCCCAAGACACAATTTTGCTTAAAATCTTTGAATTTTAACCTTTGCAAAATACCAAAATTGAAGAATTTTGCTTCAATAAAGTTGCACCTTGCGATTATTTTCAGGCAGTTCAATTTATTCTTCTCTACCCTATCACTTTTCAAGAATATGGGATAGCCGTTCAATTACACTTAGAGACTTACTCATTACCTTGAAGGGCTTCTTGGATATTTTGTTTCTAATCTACTTCTCACTGTCCAAGTGAACTTTCCCGGGCCTTCCTTTAAATATTTATGACAGAACAAACAATACTTTTTTTCGTATTTTTCATTATGCCCCGATTACAATCGTTTTGCTTTTTACATTTATTCTTTTTACACTACCAAGCATTTTCCTATTTATTTTTCTTATTCTGGTTTTCATCATATGTTTGTCCTCTTTCAAAAACTTACATTTCACGCAAAAATATCTAATAATTGGTTTGTGTAAACTTTCTAAACGAAAACTTTATATACCTTTTCGCACAGAGCATGACCAGAACTTTTCATTGTTGAACTATTCATTCATAAAATATTCTAACGAAACATTTATACTTTTCCCAGAACAAAACACACTTTTTAAAAGGCACCGATAAAAAAATGTTTACAGTGAAGAAATTATTATAACTATAAACAAACTTTTACACAAATCTCTTTAACCAAAAATTAAGCAAACTATAAACAAACTTTCACGAAACCCAACGTAACCCAACATTTAAGAAACCTATAAACAGGCTTTTATCCAACCCTCCATCACAAAATATTTAAATAAATTATAAACAACTGTTCACGCAAACCTAATATTCAAGCAAATTATAAT
>NC_090741.1:77641789-77666789 GCF_036898095.1 Palaemon carinicauda | reverse complement strand
AAATATTTGTCATTTAATTAACATTGTGATTACTTTTAAAGTACTGCTGCGTATTCAAACTGTCACTGATTCATCATTGGGTCATACCTAACATGACTATCAAGTTTGGTCAAAACAGTACAGTAGTTTTTGCTAACAAACTAATGAATAAACGACTACAAGAGTGCATACAAACCGTTAGCAAAATCTTCGATTTGGCAAAGGCTATGAACTGATTGGTGGCAAAATAAGGGTAAAATGATTCTGGGAAAACAAAAGGTAACCCCTGAGTAATCCCCTTGCACAAAACTTACCAGAGTAATCCCTGTGTGAAAACGCCTCCACAGAGTAATCCTCTTGCAAAAAAGACTTCAGCAGAGTAGCCCCCTGGCACAAAACCTCACCAGAATAATACCCTTCCAAGACTCTTCGCCTGAGTAATCCCCTTGCACAAAACTTACCAGAGTAATCCCTGTGTGAAAACTCCTCCCCAGAGTAATCCTCTTGCAAAAAAGACTTCAGCAGAGTAACCCCTGGCAAAAAAACTCACCAAAATAATACCCTTCCAAGACTCTTCGCCTGAGTAATCCCCTTGCACAAAACTTACCAGAGTAATCCCTGTGTGAAAACTCCTCCCCAGAGTAATCCTCTTGCAAAAAAGACTTCAGCAGAGTAACCCCCTGGCAGGAAACCTCACCAGAATGATACCCTTCCAAGACTCTACACCTGAGTAATCCTCTTGCACAAAATTTACCAGAGTAATCCCTGTGTGAAAACTCCTCCCCAGAATAATCCACTTGCAAAAAAGACTTCAGCAGAGTAACCCCCTGGCAGAAAACCTCACCAGAATGATACCCTTACAAGACTCTTCGCCTGAGTAATCCCCTTGCACAAAACTTACCAGAGTAATCCCTGTGTGAAAACTCCTCCTCAGAGTAATCCTCTTGCAAAAAAGACATCAGCAGAGTAACCCCCTGGCACAAAACCTCACCAGAATAATACCCTTCCAAGACTCTTCGCCTGAGTAATCCCCTTGCACAAAACTTACCAGAGTAATCCCTGTGTGAAAACTCCTCCCCAGAGCAATCCTCTGGCAAAAAAGACTTCAGCAGAGTAACCCCCTGGCAGAAAACCTCACCAGAATATTACCCTTCCAAGACTCTTCGCCTGAGTAATCCCCTTGCACAAAACTTACCAAAGTAATCCCTGTGTGAATACTCCTCCCCAGAGTAATCCTCTTGCAAAAAAGACTTCAGCAGAGTAACTCCCTGGCAGAAAACCTCACCAGAATGATACCCTTCCAAGACTCTTCGCCTGAGTAATCCTCTTGCACAAAACTTACCAGAGTAATCCCTGTGTGAAAACTCCTCCCCAGAGTAATCCTCTTGCAAAAAAGACTTCAGCAGAGTAGCCCCCTGGCAGAAAACCTCACCAGAATGATACCCTTCCAAGACTCTTCGCCTGAGTAATCCCCTTGCACAAAACTTACTAGAGTAATTCCTGTGTGAAAACTCCTCCGCAGAGTAATCCTCTTGCAATAAAAGACTTCAGCATAGTAACCCCCTGGCAGAAAACCTTACCAGAATAATACCCTTCCAAGACTCTTTGCCTGAGTAATCCCCTTGCACAAAACTTACCAGAGTAATCCCTGTGTGAAAACTCCTCCCCAGAGTAATCCTCTTGCAAAAAAGACTTCAGCAGAGTAACCCTCTGGCAGAAAACCTCACCAGAATAATACCCTTCCAAGACTCTTCGCCTGAGTAATCCCCTTGCACAAAACTTACCAGAGTAATCCCTGTGTGAAAACACCTTCCCAGAGTAATCCTCTTGCAAAAAAGACTTCAGCAGAGTAAGACTCTGGCAAAAAACCTCACCGGAATAATAACCTTCCAAAACACTTCGCCTGAGTAATCCCCTTGCACAAAACGTACCAGAGTAATCCATGTGTGAAAACTCCTCCCCAGAGTAATACTCTTACAAAAAAGACTTCAGCAGAGTAACCCCCTGGCAGAAAACCTCATCAGAATAATATCCTTCCAAGACTCTTCGCCTGAGTAATCCCCTTGCACAAAACTTACCAGAGTAATCCCTGTGTGAAAACTTCTCCCCAGAGTAATCCTCTTGCAAAAAATACTTCAGCAGGATAACCCCCTGGCAGACAACCTCACCAGAATAATACCCTTCCAAAACTCTACGCCTGAGTAATCCCCTTGCACAAAACTTACCAGAGTAATCCTTGTGTGAAAACTCCTCCCAAGAGTAATCCATGTGCAAAAAAAACTTCAGCAGAGTAACCCTCTGGCAGAAAACATCACCAGAATAATACCCTTCCAAGAATCTTTGCCTGAGTAATCCCCTTGCACAAAACTTACCAGAGTAATCCTTGTGTGAAAACTCCTCCCCAGAGTAATCCTCTTGCAAAAAAGACTTCAGCAGAGTAACCCCCTGGCAGAAAACCTCACCAGAATAATACCCTTCCAAGACTCTTCGCATGAGTAATCCCCTTGCACAAAACTTACCAGAGTAATCCCTGTGTGAAAACTCCTCCCCAGAGTAATCCTCTTGCAAAAAAGACTTCAGCAGAGTAACCCCCTGGCAGAAAACCTCACCAGAATAATACCCTTCCAAGACTCTTCGCCTGAGTAATCCCCTTGCACAAAACTTACCAGAGTAATCCCTGTGTGAAAACTCCTCCCCAGAGTAATCCTCTTGCAAAAAAGACTTCAGCAGAGTAACCCCCTGGCAGAAAACCTCACCAGAATAATACACTTCCAAGACTCTTTGCCTGAGTAATCCCCTTGCACAAAACTTACCAGAGTAATCCCTGTGTGAAAACTTCTCCCCAGAGTAATCCTCTTGCAAAAAAGACATCAGCAGAGTAACCCCCTGGCAGAAATCCTCACCAGAATAATACCCTTCCAAGACTCTTCGCCTGAGTAATCCCCTTGCACAAAACTTACCAGAGTAATCCCTGTGTGAAAACTTCTCCCCAGAGTAATCTTCTTGCAAAAAAGACTTCAGCAGAGTAACCCCCTGGCAGAAAACCTCACCAGAATGATACCCTTCCAAGACTCTTCGCCTGAGTAATCCCCTTGCAAAAAAACTTACCAGAGTAATCCCTGTGTGAAAACTCCTCCCCAGAGTAATCCTCTTGCAAAAAAGACTTCAGCCGAGTAACCCCCTGGCAGATAACCGCACCAGAAAGATACCCTTCCAAGACTCTTCACCTGAGTAATCGCCTTGCACAAAACTTACCAGAGTAATCCCTGTGTGAAAACTCCTCCCCAGAGTAATCCTGTTGCAAAAAAGACTTCAGCAGAGTAACTCCCTGGCAGAAAACAGCACCAGAATGGTACCTTTCCAAGAATCTTCGCCTGAGTAATCCCCTTGAACAAAACTTACCAGAGTAATCCCTGTGTGAAAACTCCTCCCCAGAGTAATCCTCTTGCATAATAGACATTAGTAGATTAACCCCCTGGCAGAAAACCTCACCAAAATAATACCCTTCCAAGACTCTTAGCCTGAGTAATCCCCTTGCACAAAACTTACCAGAGTAATCCCTGTGTGAAAACTCCTCTCAAGAGTAATCCTCTTGCAAAAAAGACTTCAGCTGAGTAACCCCCTGGCAGAAAACAGCACCAGAATGGTACCCTTCCAAGACTCTTTGCCTGAGTAATCCCCTTGAACAAAACTTACCAGAGTAATCCCTGTGTGAAAACTCCTCCCCAGAGTAATCCTCTTGCAGAAAAGACATTAGCAGAGTAACCCCCTGGCAGAAAACCTCACCAAAATAATACCCTTCCAAGACTCTTAGCCTGAGTAATTCCCTTGCACAAAACTTACCAGAGTAATCCCTGTGTGAAAACTCCTCCCCAGAGTAATCCTCTTGCATAATAGACATTAGCAGATTAACCCCCTGGCAGAAAGCCTCACCAGAATGATACCCTTCCAAGACTCTTCGCCTGAGTAATCCCCTTTCACAAAACTTACCAGAGTAATCCTTGTGTGAAAACTCCTCCCCAGAGTAATCCTCTTGCAAAAAAGACTTCAGCAGAGTAACCCCCTGGCAGAAAACAGCACCAGAATGGTACCCTTCCAAGACTCTTTGCCTGAGTAATCCCCTTGAACAAAACTTACCAGAGTAATCCCTGTGTGAAAACTCCTCCCCAGAGTAATCCTCTTGCAAAAAAGACATTAGCAGAGTAACCCCCTGGCAGAAAACCTCAACAAAATAATACCCTTCCAAGACTCTTAGCCTGAGTAATTCCCTTGCACAAAACTTACCAGAGTAATCCCTGTTTGAAAACTCTTCACCGGAGTAATCCTCTTGCAAAAAAGACTTCAGCAGAGTAACCCCCTGGCAGAAAACCTCACCAGAATGATACCCTTCCAAGACTCTTCGCCTGAGTAATCCCCTTTCACAAAACTTACCAGAGTAATCCCTGTGTGAAAACTCCTCCCCAGAGTAATCCTCTTGCAAAAAAGACTTCAGCAGAGTAACCCCCTGGCAGAAAACCTCACCAGAATGATACCCTTCCAAGACTCTTCGCCTGAGTAATCCTCTTGCACAAAATTTACCAGAGTAATCCCTGTGTGGAAATTCCTCCCCAGAATAATCCACTTGCAAAAAAGACTTCAGCAGAGTAACCCCCTGGCAGAAAACCTCACCAGAATGATACCCTTACAAGACTCTTCGCCTGAGTAATCCCCTTGCAAAAAACTTACCAGAGTAATACCTGTGTGAAAACTCCTCCCCAGAGTAATCCTCTTGCAAAAAAGACTTCAGCAGAGTAATCCCCTGGCAATTAACCGCACCAAAATGACCCCTTCCAAGACTCTTCGCCTGAGTAATCCCCTTGCACAAAACTTACCAGAGTAATCCCTGTCTAAAAACTCCTCCCCAGAGAAATCCTCTTGCAAAAAAGACTTCAGCAGAGTAACCGTCTGGCAGAAAACTGCACCAGAATAATACCCTTCCAAGACTCTTCGCCTGAGTAATCCCCATGAACAAAACTTACCAGAGTAATCACTGTGTGAAAACTCCTCCTCAGAGTAATCCTCTTGCAAAAAAGACTTCAGCAGAGTAACACCCTGGCAGAAAACCTCACCAGAATGATACCCTTCCAAGACTCTTCGCCTGAGTAATCCCCTTGCACAAAACTTACCAGAGTAATCCCTGTGTGAAAACTCCTCCCCAGAGTAATCCTCTTGCAAAAAAGACTTCAGCAGAGTAACCCCCTAGCAGAAAACCTCACCAGAATGATACCTTTCCAAGACTCTTCGCCTGAGTAATCCTCTTGCACAAAATTTACCAGAGTAATCCCTGTGTGAAAACTCCTCCCCAGAGTAATCCTCTTGCAAAAAAAAACTTCAGCAGAGTAGCCCCTAGCAGAAAACCTCACCAAAATGATACCCTTCCAAGAATCTTCGCCTGAGTAATCCCCTTGCACAAAACTTCCTAGAGTAATTCCTGTGTGAAAACTCCTCCCAAGAGTAATCCTCTTGCAATAAAAGACTTCAGCAGAGTAAACCTCTGGCAGAAAACCTCACCAGAATAATACCCTTCCAAGACTCTTCGCCTGAGTAATCCCCTTGCACAAAACTTACCAGAGTAATCCCTGTGTGAAAACTCCTCCCCAGAGTAATCCTCTTGCAAAAAAGACTTCAGCAGAGTAGCCCCCTGGCAGAAAACCTCACCAGAATAATACCCTTCCAAATTCTTCGCCTGAGTAATCCCCTTGCACAAAACTTACCAGAGTAATCCCTGTGTAAAAACTCCTCCCCAGAGTAATCCTCTTGCAAAAAAGATTTCAACGGAGTAACCCCCTGGCCAAAAAAACTCACCAAAATAATACCCTTCCAAGACTCTTCGCCTGAGTAATCCCCTTGTACAAAACTTACCAGAGTAATCCCTGTGTGAAAACTCCTCCCCAGAGTAATCCTCTTGCAAAAAAGACTTCAGCAGAGTAACCCCCTGGCAGGAAACCTCACCAGAATGATACCCTTCCAAGATTCTTCGCCTGAGTAATCCCCTTGCACAAAACTTACCAGAGTAATCCCTGTGTGAAAACTCCTCCCCAGAGTAATCCTCTTGCAAAAAAGACATCAGCAGAGTAACCCCCTGGCAGAAAACCTCACCTGAATAATACCCTTCCAAGACTCTTCACCTGAGTAATCCCCTTGCACAAAACTTACCAGAGTAATCCCTGTGTGAGAACTCCTCCCCAGAGTAATCCTCTGGCAAAAAAGACTTCAGCAGAGTAACCCCCTGGCAGACAACCTCACCAAAATATTACCCTTCAAAGACTCTTCGCCTGAGTAATCCCCTTGCACAAAACTTACCAGAGTACTCCCTGTGTGAAATCTCCTCCCCAGAGTAATCCTCTTGCAAAAAAGACTTCAGCAGAGTAACCCCCTGGCACAAAACCTCACCAGAATGATACCTTTCCAAGACTCTTCGCCTGAGTAATCCCCTTGCAAAAAAACTTACCAGAGTAATCCCTTTGTGAAAACTCCTCCCCAGAGTAATCCTCTTGCAAAAAAGACTTCAGCAGAGTAACCCCCTGGCAGAAAACCTCACTGGAATGATACCTTTCCAAGACTCTTCGCCTGAGTAATCCTCTTGCACAAAACTTACCAGAGTAATCCCTGTGTGAAAACTCCTCCCCAGAGTAATCCTCTTGCAAAAAAGTCTTCAGCAGAGTAATCCCCTGGCAGAAAACCTCAACAGAATGATACCCTTCCAAGACTCTTCGCCTGAGTAATCCCATTGTACAAAACTTACTAGAGTAATTCCTGTGTGAAAACTCCTCCGCAGAGTAATCCTCTTGCAATGAAAGACTTCAGCAGAGTAACCGCCTGGCAAAAAACCTTACCAGAATAATACCCTTCCAAGAATCTTCGCCTGAGTAATCCCCTTGCACAAAACATACCAGAGTAATCCCTGTGTGAAAACTCCTCCCCAGAGTAATCCTCTTGCAAAAAAGACTTCAGCAGAGTAACCCCCTGGCAGAAAACCTCACCAGAATAATACCCTTCCAAGACTCTTCGCCTGAGTAATCCCCTTGCACAAAACTTACCAGAGTAATCCCTGTGTGAAAACACCTTCCCAGAGTAATCCTCTTGCAAAAAAGACTACAGCAGAGTAACCCTCTGGCAAAAAACCTCACCAGAATAATAACCTTCCAAGACACTTTGCCTGAGTAATCCCCTTGCACAAAACTTACCAGAGTAATCCATGTGTGAAAACTCCTCCCCAGAGTAATCTTCTTACAAAAAAGACTTCAGCAGAGTAACCCCCTGGCAGAAAACCTCACCAGAATAATACCCTTCCAAGACTCTTCGCCTGAGTAATCCTCTTGCAAAAAAATTACCAGAGTAATCCCTGTGTGAAAACTCCTCACCAGAGTAATCCTCTTGCAAAAAAGACTTCAGCAGGGTAACCCCCTGGCAGACAACCTCACCAGAATAATACCCTTCCAAGACTCTACGCCTGAGTAATCCCCTTGCACAAAACTTACCAGAGTAATCCCTGTGTGAAAACTCCTCCCCAGAGTAATCCTCGTGCAAAAAAGACTTCAGCAGAGTAACCCTCTTGCAGAAAACCTCACCAGAATAATACCCTTCCAAGTCTCTTAGCCTGAGTAATCCCCTTGCACAAAACTTACCAGAGTAATCCTTTTATGAAAACTCCTCCCCAGAGTAATCCTCTTGCAAAAAAGACTTCAGCAGAGTAACCCCCTGGCAGAAAACCTCACCAGAATAATACCCTTCCAAGACTCTTTGCCTGAGTAATCCCCTTGCACAAAACTTACCAGAGTAATCCCTGTGCGAAAACTCCTCCCCAGAGTAATCCTCTTACAAAAAAGACTTCAGCAGAGTAACCCCCTGGCAGAAAACCTCACCAAAATAATACCCTTCCAAGACTCTTCGCCTAAGTAATCCCCTTGCACAAAACTTACCAGAGTAATCCCTGTGTGAAAACTCCTCCCCAGAGTTATCCTCTTGCAAAAAAGACTTCAGTAGAGTAACCCCCTGGCAGAAAACCTCACCAGAATAATACGCTTCCAAGACTCTTTGCCTGAGTAATCCCCTTGCACAAAACTTACCAGAGTAATCCCTGTGTGAAAACTCCTCCCCAGAGTAATCCTCTTGCAAAAATGACTTCAGCAGAGTAACCCACTGGCAGAAAACCTCACTAGAATGATACCCTTCCAAGACTCTTCGCCTGAGTAATCCCATTGCACAAAACTTACCAGAGTAATCCTTGTGTGAAAACTCCTCCTCAGAGTAATCCTCTTGCAAAAAAGACTTCAGCAGAGTAACCCCCTGTCAGAAAACCTCACCAGAATGATACCCTTCCAAGACTCTTCGCCTGAGTAATCCCCTTGCAAAAAACTTACCAGAGTAATCCCTGAGTGAAAACTCCTCCCAAGAGTAATCCTCTTGCAAAAAAGACTTCAGCCGAGTAACCCCCTGGCAGATAACCGCACCAGAATGATACCCTTCCAAGACTCTTCACCTGAGTAATCCCTTTGCACAAAACTTACCAGAGTAATCCCTGTGTGAAAACTCCTCCCCAGAGTAATCCTCTTGCAAAAAAGACTTCAGCAGAGTAACCCCCTGGCAGAAAACAGCACCAGAATGGTACCTTTCCAAGACTCTTAGCCTGAGTAATCCCCTTGAACAAAACTTACCAGAATAATCCCTGTGTGAAAACTCCTCCGCAGAGTAATCCTCTTGCAAAAAAGACTTCAGCAGAGTAAGACTCTGGCAAAAAAACCTCACCAGAATAATAACCTTCCAAGACACTTCGCCTGAGTAATCCCCTTGCACAAAACTTACCACAGTAATCCATGTGTGAAAACTCCTCCCCAGAGTAATCCTCTTACAAAAAAGACTTCAGCAGAGTAACCCCCTGGCAGACAACCTCACCAGAATAATATCCTTCCAAGACTCTTCGCCTGAGTAATCCCCTTGCACAAAACTTACCAGAGTAATCCCTGTGTGAAAACTCCTCCCCAGAGTAATCCTCTTGCAAAAAAGACATTAGCAGAGTAACCCCCTGGCAGAAAACCTCAAAAAAATAATACCCTTCCAAGACTCTTAGCCTGAGTAATTCCCTTGCACAAAACTTACCAGAGTAATCCCTGTGTGAAAACTCCTCCCCAGAGTAATCCTCTTGCATAATAGACATTAGCAGATTAACCCCCTGGCAGAAAGCCTCACCAGAATGATACCCTTCCAAGACTCTTCGCCTGAGTAATCCCCTTTCACAAAACTTACCAGAGTAATCCTTGTGTGAAAACTCCTCCCCAGAGTAATCCTCTTGCAAAAAAGACTTCAGCAGAGTAACCCCCTGGCAGAAAACAGCACCAGAATGGTATCCTTCCAAGACTCTTTGCCTGAGTAATCCCCTTGAACAAAACTTACCAGAGTAATCCCTGTGTGAAAACTCCTCCCCAGAGTAATCCTCTTGCAAAAAAGACATTAGCAGAGTAACCCCCTGGCAGAAAACCTCAACAAAATAATACCCTTCCAAGACTCTTAGCCTGAGTAATTCCCTTGCACAAAACTTACCAGAGTAATCCCTGTTTGAAAACTCCTCACCGGAGTAATCCTCTTGCAAGAAAGACTTCAGCATAGTAACCCCCTGGCAGAAAACCTCACCAGAATGATAACCTTCCAAGACTCTTCGCCTGAGTAATCCCCTTTCACAAAACTTACCAGAGTAATCCCTGTGTGAAAACTCCTCCCCAGAGTAATCCTCTTGCAAAAAAGACTTCAGCAGAGTAACCCCCTGGCAGAAAACCTCACCAGAATGATACCCTTCCAAGACTCTTCGCCTGAGTAATCCTCTTGCACAAAATTTACCAGAGTAATCCCTGTGTGAAAATTCCTCCCCAGAATAATCCACTTGCAAAAAAGACTTCAGCAGAGTAACCCCCTGGCAGAAAACCTCACCAGAATGATACCCTTACAAGACTCTTCGCCTGAGTAATCCCCTTGTAAAAAACTTACCAGAGTAATACCTGTGTGAAAACTCCTCCCCAGAGTAATCCTCTTGCAAAAAAGACTTCAGCAGAGTAACCCCCTGGCAATTAACCGCACCAAAATGACCCCTTCCAAGACTCTTCGCCTGAGTAATCCCCTTGCACAAAACTTACCAGAGTAATCCCTGTCTAAAAACTCCTCCCCAGAGAAATCCTCTTGCAAAAAAGACTTCAGCAGAGTAACCCTCTGGCAGAAAACTGCACCAGAATAATACCCTTCCAAGACTCTTCGTCTGAGTAATCCCCTTGAACAAAACTTACCAGAGTAATCACTGTGTGAAAACTCCTCCTCAGAGTAATCCTCTTGCAAAAAAGACTTCAGCTGAGTAACACCCTGGCAGAAAACCTCACCAGAATGATACCCTTCCAAGACTCTTCGCCTGAGTAATCCCCTTGCACAAAACTTACCAGAGTAATCCCTGTCTAAAAACTCCTCCCCAGAGAAATCCTCTTGCAAAAAAGACTTCAGCAGAGTAACCCTCTGGCAGAAAACTGCACCAGAATAATACCCTTCCAAGACTCTACGCCTGAGTAATCCCCTTGCACAAAACTTACCAGAGTAATCCCTGTGTGAAAACTCCTCCCCAGAGTAATCCTCGTGCAAAAAAAAGACTTCAGCAGAGTAACCCTCTTGCAGAAAACCTCACCAGAATAATACCCTTCCAAGTCTCTTCGCCTGAGTAATCCCCTTGCAAAAAAATTACCAGAGTAATCCTTTTATGAAAACTCCTCCCCAGAGTAATCCTCTTGCAAAAAAGACTTCAGCAGAGTAACCCCCTGGCAGAAAACCTCACCAGAATAATACCCTTCCAAGACTCTTTGCCTGAGTAATCCCCTTGCACAAAACTTACCAGAGTAATCCCTGTGTGAAAACTCCTCCCCAGAGTAATCCTCTTGCAAAAAAGACTTCAGCAGAGTAACCCCCTGGCAGAAAACCTCACCAAAATAATACCCTTCCAAGACTCTTCGCCTAAGTAATCCCCTTGCACAAAACTTACCAGAGTAATCCCTGTGTGAAAACTCCTCTCCAGAGTTATCCTCTTGCAAAAAAGACTTCAGTAGAGTAACCCCCTGGCAGAAAACCTCACCAGAATAATACGCTTCCAAGACTCTTTGCCTGAGTAATCCCCTTGCACAAAACTTACCAGAGTAATCCCTGTGTGAAAACTCCTCCCCAGAGTAATCCTCTTGCAAAAATGACTTCAGCAGAGTAACCCACTGGCAGAAAACCTCACTAGAATGATACCCTTCCAAGACTCTTCGCCTGAGTAATCCCATTGCACAAAACTTACCAGAGTAATCCTTGTGTGAAAACTCCTCCTCAGAGTAATCCTCTTGCAAAAAAGACTTCAGCAGAGTAACCCCCTGTCAGAAAACCTCACCAGAATGATACCCTTCCAAGACTCTTCGCCTGAGTAATCCCCTTGCAAAAAACTTACCAGAGTAATCCCTGAGTGAAAACTCCTCCCAAGAGTAATCCTCTTGCAAAAAAGACTTCAGCCGAGTAACCCCCTGGCAGATAACCGCACCAGAATGATACCCTTCCAAGACTCTTCACCTGAGTAATCCCTTTGCACAAAACTTACCAGAGTAATCCCTGTGTGAAAACTCCTCCCCAGAGTAATCCTCTTGCAAAAAAGACTTCAGCAGAGTAACCCCCTGGCAGAAAACAGCACCAGAATGGTACCTTTCCAAGACTCTTAGCCTGAGTAATCCCCTTGAACAAAACTTACCAGAATAATTCCTGTGTGAAAACTCCTCCGCAGAGTAATCCTCTTGCAAAAAAGACTTCAGCAGAATAAGACTCTGGCAAAAAAACCTCACCAGAATAATAACCTTCCAAGACACTTCGCCTGAGTAATCCCCTTGCACAAAACTTACCACAGTAATCCATGTGTGAAAACTCCTCCCCAAAGTAATCCTCTTACAAAAAAGACTTCAGCAGAGTAACCCCCTGGCAGACAACCTCACCAGAATAATATCCTTCCAAGACTCTTCGCCTGAGTAATCCCCTTGCACAAAACTTACCAGAGTAATCCCTGTGTGAAAACTCCTCCTCAGAGTAATCCTCTTGCAAAAAAGACATTAGCAGAGTAACCCCCTGGCAGAAAACCTCACCAAAATAATACCCTTCCAAGACTCTTAGCCTGGGTAATTCCCTTGCACAAAACCTACCAGAGTAATCCCTGTGTGAAAACTCCTCCCCAGAGTAATCCTCTTGCATAATAGACATTAGCAGATTAACCCCCTGGCAGAAAGCCTCACCAGAATGATACCCTTCCAAGACTCTTCGCCTGAGTAATCCCCTTTCACAAAACTTACCAGAGTAATCCTTGTGTGAAAACTCCTCCCCAGAGTAATCCTCTTGCAAAAAAGACTTCAGCAGAGTAACCCCCTGGCAGAAAACAGCACCAGAATGGTACCCTTCCAAGACTCTTTGCCTGAGTAATCCCCTTGAACAAAACTTACCAGAGTAATCCCTGTGTGAAAACTCCTCCCCAGAGTAATCCTCTTGCAAAAAAGACATTAGCAGAGTAACCCCCTGGCAGAAAACCTTAACAAAATAATACCCTTCCAAGACTCTTACCCTGAGTAATTCCCTTGCACAAAACTTACCAGAGTAATCCCTGTGTGCAAACTCCTCCCCAGAGTAATCCTCTTGCATAATAGACATTAGCAGATTAACCCCCTGGCAGAAAGCCTCACCAGAATGATACCCTTCCAAGACTCTTCGCCTGAGTAATCCCCTTTCACAAAGCTTACCAGAGTAATCCCTGTGTGAAAACTCCTCCCCAGAGTAATCCTCTTGCAAAAAAGACATTAGCAGAGTAACCCCCTGGCAGAAAACCTCACCAAAATAATACCCTTCCAAGACTCTTAGCCTGAGTAATTCCCTTGCACAAAACTTACCAGAGTAATCCCTGTGTGAAAACTCCTCCCCAGAGTAATCCTCTTGCATAATAGACATTAGCAGATTAACCCCCTGGCAGAAAGCCTCACCAGAATGATACCCTTCCAAGACTCTTCGCCTGAGTAATCCCCTTTCACAAAACTTACCAGAGTAATCCTTGTGTGAAAACTCCTCCCCAGAGTAATCCTCTTGCAAAAAAGACTTCAGCAGAGTAACCCCCTGGCAGAAAACAGCACCAGAATGGTACCCTTCCAAGACTCTTTGCCTGAGTAATCCCCTTGAACAAAACTTACCAGAATAATCCCTGTGTGAAAACTCCTCCGCAGAGTAATCCTCTTGCAAAAAAGACTTCAGCAGAGAAAGACTCTGGCAAAAAAACCTCACCAGATTAATAACCTTCCAAGACACTTCGCCTGAGTAATCCCCTTGCACAAAACTTACCACAGTAATCCCTGTGTGAAAACTCCTCCCCAGAGTAATCCTCTTGCAAAAAAGACATTAGCAGAGTAACCCCCTGGCAGAAAACCTCAACAAAATAATACCCTTCCAAGACTCTTAGCCTGAGTAATTCCCTTGCACAAAACTTACCAGAGTAATCCCTGTTTGAAAACTCCTCACCGGAGTAATCCTCTTGCAAGAAAGACTTCAGCAGAGTAACCCCCTGGCAGAAAACCTCACCAGAATGATACCCTTCCAAGACTCTTCGCCTGAGTAATCCCCTTTCACAAAACTTACCAGAGTAATCCCTGTGTGAAAACTCCTCCCCAGAGTAATCCTCTTGCAAAAAAGACTTCAGCAGAGTAACCCCCTGGCAGAAAACCTCACCAGAATGATACCCTTCCAAGACTCTTCGCCTGAGTAATCCCCTTGCACAAAATTTACCAGAGTAATCCCTGTGTGAAAATTCCTCCCCAGAATAATCCACTTGCAAAAAAGACTTCAGCAGAGTAACCCCCTGGCAGAAAACCTCACCAGAATGATACCCTTACAAGACTCTTCGCCTGAGTAATCCCCTTGCAAAAAACTTACCAGAGTAATACCTGTGTGAAAACTCCTCCCCAGAGTAATCCTCTTGCAAAAAAGACTTCAGCAGAGTAACCCCCTGGCAATTAACCGCACCAAAATGACCCCTTCCAAGACTCTTCGCCTGAGTAATCCCCTTGCACAAAACTTACCAGAGTAATCCCTGTCTAAAAACTCCTCCCCAGAGAAATCCTCTTGCAAAAAAGACTTCAGCAGAGTAACCCTCTGGCAGAAAACTGCACCAGAATAATACCCTTCCAAGACTCTTCGCCTGAGTAATCCCCTTGAACAAAACTTACCAGAGTAATCACTGTGTGAAAACTCCTCCTCAGAGTAATCCTCTTGCAAAAAAGACTTCAGCAGAGTAACACCCTGGCAGAAAACCTCACCAGAATGATACCCTTCCAAGACTCTTCGCCTGAGTAATCCCCTTGCACAAAACTTACCAGAGTAATCCCTGTGTGAAAACTCCTCCCCAGAGTAATCCTCTTGCAAAAAAGACTTCAGCAGAGTAACCCCCTAGCAGAAAACCTCACCAGAATGATACCTTTCCAAGACTCTTCGCCTGAGTAATCCTCTTGCACAAAATTTACCAGAGTAATCCCTGTGTGAAAACTCCTCCCCAGAGTAATCCTCTTGCAAAAAAAAACTTCAGCAGAGTAGCCCCTAGCAGAAAACCTCACCAAAATGATACCCTTCCAAGACTCTTCGCCTGAGTAATCCCCTTGCACAAAACTTCCTAGAGTAATTCCTGTTTGAAAACTCCTCCCAAGAGTAATCCTCTTGCAATAAAAGACTTCAGCAGAGTAAACCTCTGGCAGAAAACCTCACCAGAATAATACCCTTCCAAGACTCTTCGCCTGAGTAATCCCCTTGCACAAAACTTACCAGAGTAATCCCTGTGTGAAAACTCCTCCCCAGAGTAATCCTCTTGCAAAAAAGACTTCAGCAGAGTAGCCCCTGGCAGAAAACCTCACCAGAATAATACCCTTCCAAATTCTTCGCCTGAGTAATCCCCTTGCACAAAACTTACCAGAGTAATCCCTGTGTGAAAACTCCTCCCCAGAGTAATCCTCTTGCAAAAAAGACTTCAGCAGAGTAACCCCCTGGCAGAAAACCTCACCAAAATAATACCCTTCCAAGACTCTTCGCCTAAGTAATCCCCTTGCACAAAACTTACCAGAGTAATCCCTGTGTGAAAACTCCTCCCCAGAGTTATCCTCTTGCAAAAAAGACTTCAGTAGAGTAACCCCCTGGCAGAAAACCTCACCAAAATAATACGCTTCTAAGACTCTTTGCCTGAGTAATCTCCTTGCACAAAACTTACCAGAGTAATCCCTGAGTGAAAACTCCTCCCCAGAGTAATCCTCTTGCAAAAATGACTTCAGCAGAGTAACCCACTGGCAGAAAACCTCACTAGAATGATACCCTTCCAAGACTCTTCGCCTGAGTAATCCCATTGCACAAAACTTACCAGAGTAATCCTTGTGTGAAAACTCCTCCTCAGAGTAATCCTCTTGCAAAAAAAATTCAGCAGAGTAACCCCCTGTCAGAGAACCTCACCAGAATGATACCCTTCAAAACTCTTCGCATGAGTAATCCCCTTGCAAAAAACTTACCAGAGTAATCCCTGAGTGAAAACTCCTCCCCAGAGTAATCCTCTTGCAAAAAAGACTTCAGCCAAGTAACCCCCTTGCAGATAACCGCACCAGAATGATACCCTTCCAAGACTCTTCACCTGAGTAATCCCCTTGCACAAAACTTACCAGAGTAATCCCTGTGTGAAAACTCCTCCCCAGAGTAATCCTCTTGCAAAAAAGACTTCAGCAGAGTAACCCCCTGGCAGAAAACAGCACCAGAATGGTACCTTTCCAAGACTCTTAGCCTGAGTAATCCCCTTGCACAAAACTTACCAGAGTAATCCCTGTGTGAAAACACCTTCCCAGAGTAATCCTCTTACAAAAAAGACTTCAGCAAAGTAAGACTCTGGCAAAAAACCTCACCAGAATAATAACCTTCCAAGACTCTTCGCCTGAGTAATCTCCTTGCACAAAACTTACCAGAGTAATCCATGTGTGAAAACTTCTCCCCAGAGTAATCCTCTTGCAAAAAATACTTCAGCAGGGTAACCCCCTGGCAGACAACCTCACCAGAATAATACCCTTCCAAGACTCTATGCCTGAGTAATCCCCTTGCACAAAACTTACCAGAGTAATCCTTGTGTGAAAACTCCTCACCAGAGTAATCCTTGTGCAAAAAAACTTCAGCAGAGTAACCCTCTGGCAGAAAACCTCACCAGAATAATACCCTTCCAAGACTTTTCGCCTGAGTAATCCCCTTGCACAAAACTTACCAGAGTAATCCTTGTGTGAAAACTCCTCCCCAGAGTAATCCTCTTGCAAAAAAGACTTCAGCAGAGTAACCCCCTGGCAGAAAAACCTCACCAGAATAATACCCTTCCAAGACTCTTCGCATGAGTAATCACCTTGCACAAAACTTACCAGAGTAATCCCTGTGTGAAAACTCCTCCCCAGAGTAATCCTCTTGCAAAAGGACTTCAGCAGAGTAACCACCTGGCAGAAAACCTCACCAGAATAATACCCTTCCAAGACTCTTCGCCTGAGTAATCACCTTGCACAAAACTTACCAGAGTAATCCCTGTGTGAAAACTCCTCCCCAGAGTAATCCTCTTGCATAAAAGACTTCAGCAGAGTAACCCCCTGGCAGAAACCCACTAGAATAATACCTTCCAAGACTCTTTGCCTGAGTAATCCCCTTGCACAAAACTTACCAGAGTAATCCCTGTGTGAAAACTCTTCCCCAGAGTAATCCTCTTGCAAAAAAGACATCAGCAGAGTAACCCCCTGGCAGAAAACCTCACCAGAATGATACCCTTCCAAGACTCTTCGCCTGAGTAATCACCTTGCACAAAACTTACCAGAGTAATCCCTGTGTGAAAACTCCTCCCCAGAGTAATCCTCTTGCATAAAAGACTTCAGCAGAGTAACCCCCTGGCAGAAATCCTCACCAGAATAATACCCTTCCAAGACTCTTTGCCTGAGTAATCCCCTTGCACAAAACTTACCAGAGTAATCCCTGAGTGAAAACTCCTCCCCAGAGTAATCCTCTTGCAAAAAAGACTTCAGCAGAGTAACCCCCTGGCAGAAAACCTCACCAGAATGATACCCTTCCAAGACTCTTCGCCTGAGTAATCCCCTTGCAAAAAAACTTACCAGAGTAATCCCTGTGTGAAAACTCCCCCCCCAGAGTAATCCTCTTGCAAAAAAGACTTCAGCCGAGTAACCCCCTGACAGAAAACAGCACCAAAATAGTACCTTTCCAAGACTCTTCGCCTGAGTAATCCCCTTGAACAAAACTTACCAGAGTAATCCCTGTGTGAAAACTCCTCCCCAGAGTAATCCTCTTGCAAAATAGACATTAGCAGATTAACCCCCTGGCAGAAAACCTCAACAAAATAATACCCTTCCAAGACTTTTAGCCTGAGTAATCCCCTTGCACAAAACTTACCAGAGTAATCTCTGTGTGAAAACTCCTCTCCAGAGTAATCCTCTTGCAAAAAAGACTTCAGCAGAGTAACCCCCTGGCAGAAAACAGCACCAGAATGGTACCCTTCCAAGACTCTTTGCCTGAGTAATCCCCTTGCACAAAACTTACCAGAGTAATCCCTATGTGAAAACTCCTCCCCAGAGTAATCCTCTTGCATAAAAGAATTCAGCAGAGTAACCCCCTGTCAGAAAACCCCACTAGAATAATACACTTCCAAGACTCTTTGCCTGAGTAATCCCCTTGCACAAAACTTACCAGAGTAATCCCTGTGTGAAAACTCTTCCCCAGAGTAATCCTCTTGCAAAAAAGACATCAGCAGAGTAACCCCCTGGCAGAAATCCTCACCAGAATAATACCCTTCCAAGACTCTTCGCCTGAGTAATCACCTTGCACAAAACTTACCAGAGTAATCCCTGTGTGAAAACTCCTCCCCAGAGTAATCCTCTTGCATAAAAGACTTCAGCAGAGTAACCCCCTGGCAGAAAACCCCACTAGAATAATACACTTCCAAGACTCTTTGCCTGAGTAATCCCCTTTCACAAAACTTACCAGAGTAATCCCTGTGTGAAAACTCTTCCCCAGAGTAATCCTCTTGCAAAAAAGACTTCAGCAGAGTAACCCCCTGACAGAAAACCTCACCAGAATGATACCCTTCCAAGACTCTTCGCCTGAGTAATCCTTTTGCATCAAACTTACCAGAGTAATCCATGTGTGAAAACTCCTCCCCGAAGTAATCCTCTTGCAAAAAAGACTTCAGCAGAGTAACCACCTGGCAAATAACCGCACCAGAATGATACCTTCCAAGACTCTTCGCGTGAGTAATCCCCTTGCACAAAACTTACCAGAGTAATCACTGTCTAAAAACTCCTCCCCAGAGTAATCCTCTTGCAAAAAAGACTTCAGCAGAGTAACCCTCTGGCAGAAAACCTTACCAGAATGATACCCTTCCAAGACTCTTTGCCTGAGTAATCCCCTTGAACAAAACTTACTAGAGTAATCCCTGTTTGAAAACTCCTCCCCAGAGTAATCCTCTTGCAAAAAAGACTTCAGCAGAGTAACCCCCTAGCAGAAAAACTCACCAGAATGATACCCTTCCAAGACTCTTCGCCTAAGTAATCCCCTCGCACAAAACTTCCTAGAGTAATTCCTGTGTGAAATATCCTCCCCAGAGTAATCCTCTTGCAATAAAAGACTTCAGCAGAGTAACCCCCTGGCAGAAAAACCTCACCAGAATAATACCCTTCCAAGACTTTTCGCCTGAGTAATCCCCTTGCACAAAACATACCAGAGTAATCCTTGTGTGAAAACTCCTCCCCAGAGTAATCCTCTTGCAAAAAAGACTTCAGCAGAGTAACCCCCTGGCAGAAAACCTCACCAGAATAATACCCTTCCAAGAGTCTTCGCCTGAGTAATCCCCTTGCACAAAACTTACCAGAGTAATCCCTGTGTGAAAACTCCTCACCAGAGTAATCCTCTTGCAAAAAAGACTTCAGCAGGGTAACCCCCTGGCAGACAACCTCACCAGAGTAATACCCTTCCAAGACTCTACGCCTGAGTAATCCCCTTGCACAAAACTTACCAGAGTAATCCCTGAGTGAAAACTCCTCCCCAGAGTAATCCTCTTGCAAAAAAGACTTCAGCAGAGTAACCCCCTGGCAGAAAACAGCACCAGAATGGTACCTTTCCAAGACTCTTAGCCTGAGTAATCCCCTTGCACAAAACTTACCAGAGTAATCCCTGTGTGAAAACTCCTCCCCAGAGTAATACTCTTGCAAAAAAGACTTCAGCAGAGTAACCCCCTGGCAGAAAACAGCACCAGAATGGTACCTTTCCAAGACTCTTAGCCTGAGTAATCCCCTTGCACAAAACTTACCAGAGTAATCCCTGTGTGAAAACACCTTCCCCAGAGTAATCCTCTTACAAAAAAGACTTCAGCAAAGTAACTCTGGCAAAAAACCTCACCAGAATAATAACCTTCCAAGACGCTTCGCCTGAGTAATCTCCTTGCACAAAACTTACCAGAGTAATCCCTGTGTGAAAACTCGTCCCAGAGTAATCCTCTTGCATAAAAGACTTCAGCAGAGTAACCCCCTGGCAGAAATCCTCACCAGAATAATACCCTTCCAAGACTCTTTGCCTGAGTAATCCCCTTGCACAAAACTTACCAGAGTAATCCCTGAGTGAAAACTCCTCCCCAGAGTAATCCTCTTGCAAAAAAGACTTCAGCAGAGTAACCCCCTGGCAGAAAACCTTACCAGAATGATACCCTTCCAAGACTCTTCGCCTGAGTAATCCCCTTGCAAAAAAACTTACCAGAGTAATCCCTGTGTGAAAACTCCTCCCCAGAGTAATCCTCTTGCAAAAAAGACTTCAGCCGAGTAACCCCCTGACAGAAAACAGCACCAGAATAGTACCTTTCCAAGACTCTTCGCCTGAGTAATCCCCTTGAACAAAACTTACCAGAGTAATCCCTGTGTGAAAACTCCTCCCCAGAGTAATCCTCTTGCAAAATAGACATTAGCAGATTAACCCCCTGGCAGAAAACCTCAACAAAATAATACCCTTCCAAGACTTTTAGCCTGAGTAATCCCCTTGCACAAAACTTACCAGAGTAATCTCTGTGTGAAAACTCCTCTCCAGAGTAATCCTCTTGCAAAAAAGACTTCAGCAGAGTAACCCCCTGGCAAGAAAAAGCACCAGAATGGTACCCTTCCAAGACTCTTTGCCTGAGTAATCCCCTTGCACAAAACTTACCAGAGTAATCCCTATGTGAAAACTCCTCCCCAGAGTAATCCTCTTGCAAAAAAGACTCAGCAGAGTAACCCCCTGGCAGAAAACCTCACCAGAATAATACCCTTCCAAGACTCTTAGCCTGAGTAATCCATTGCACAAAACTTACCAGAGTAATCCCTGTGTGAAAACTCCTCCCAGAGTAATCCTCTTGCAAAAAAGACTTCAGCAGAGTAACCCCCTGGCAGAAAACCTCACCAGAATGATACCTTCCAAGACTCTTCGCCTGAGTAATCCCTTTCACAAAACTTACCAGAGTAATCCCTGTGTGAAAACTCCTCCCCAGAGTAATCCTCTTGCAAAAAAGACTTCAGCAGAGTAACCCCTGGCAGAAAACCTCACCAGAATGATACCCTTCCAAGACTCTTCGCCTGAGTAATCCCCTTGCACAAAATTACCAGAGTAATCCCTGTGTGAAAACTCCTCCCCAGAGTAATCCTTGCAAAAAAGACTTCAGCAGAGTAACCCCCTGGCAGAAAAACCTCACCAGAATGATACCCTTCCAAGACTCTTCGCCTGAGTAATCCCCTTGCACAAAACTTACCAGAGTAATCCCTGTGTGAAAACTCCTCCCCAGAGTAATCCTCTTGCAAAAAAGACTTCAGCAGAGTAACCCCCTGGCAAAAAAACTCACCAAAATGATACCTTCCAAGACTCTTCGCCTGAGTAATCCCCTTGCACAAAACTTACCAGAGTAATCCCTGTGTGAAAAACTCCTCCCCAGAGTAATCCTCTTGCAAAAAAGACTTCAGCAGAGTAACCCTCTGGCAAAAAACCTCACCAGAATAATAACCTTCCAAGACACTTCGCCTGAGTAATCCCCTTGCACAAAACTTACCAGAGTAATCCGTGTGTGAAAACTCCTCCCCAGAGTAATCCTCTTACAAAAAAGACTTCAGCAGAGTAACCCCCTGGCAGAAAACCTCACCAGAATAATACCTTCCAAGACTCTTCGCCTGAGTAATCCCCTTGCACAAAACTTACCAGAGTAATCCCTGTGTGAAAACTCCTCACCAGAGTAATCCTCATGCAAAAAAGACTTCAGCAGAGTAACCCCCTGGCAGAAAACCTCACCAGAATAATACCCTTCCAAGACTCTACGCCTGAGTAATCCCCTTGCACAAAACTTACCAGAGTAATCCCTGTGTGAAAACTCCTCCCCAGAGTAATCCTCTTGCAAAAGAGACTTCAGCAGAGTAACCCCCTGGCAGAAAACCTCACCAGAATAATACCCTTCCAAGACTCTTCGCCTGAGTAATCCCCTTGCACAAAACTTACCAGAGTAATCCTTTTATGAAAACTCCTCCCCAGAGTAATCCTCTTGCAAAATAGACTTCAGCAGAGTAACCCCCTGGCAGAAAACATCACCAGAATAATACCCTTCCAAGTCTCTTTGCCTGAGTAATCCCCTTGCACAAAACTTACCAGAGTAATTCCTGTGTGAAAACTCCTCCCCAGAGTAATCCTCTTGCAAAAAAGACTTCAGCAGAGTAACCCCCTGGCAGAAAACCTCACCAGAATAATACCCTTCCAAGACTCTTCGCCTAAGTAATCCCCTTGCACAAAACTTACCAGAGTAATCCCTGTGTGAAAACTCCTCCCCAGAGTAATAATCTTGCAAAAAAGACTTCAGCAGAGTAAACCCCTGGCAGAAAACCTCACCAGAATAATACGCTTCCAAGACTCTTTGCCTGAGTAATCCCCTTGCACAAAACCTACCAGAGTAATCCCTGTGTGAAAACTCCTCCCCAGAGTAATCCTCTTGCAAAAATGACTTCAGCAGAGTAACCCACTGGCAGAAAACCTCACTAGAATGATACCCTTCCAAGACTCTTCGCCTGAGTAATCCCATTGCACAAAACTTACCAGAGTAATCCCTGTGTGAAAACTCCTCCCCAGAGTAATCCTCTTGCAAAAAAGACTTCAGCAGAGTAACCCCCTGTCAGAAAACCTCACCAGAATGATACCCTTCCAAGACTCTTCACCTGAGTAATCCCCTTGCAAAAAACTTACCAGAGTAATCCCTGTGTGAAAACTCCTCCCCAGAGTAATCCTCTTGCAAAAAAGACTTCAGCCGAGTAACCCCCTGGCAGATAACCGCACCAGAATGATACCCTTCCAAGACTCTTCACCTGAGTAATCCCCTTGCAGAAAACTTACCAGAGTAATCCCTGTGTGAAAACTCCTCCCCAGAGTAATCCTCTTGCAAAAAAGACTTCAGCAGAGTAACCCCCTGGAAGAAAACAGCACCAGAATGGTACCTTTCCAAGACTCTTCGCCTGAGTAATCCCCTTGAACAAAACTTACCAGAGTAATCCCTGTTTGAAAACTCCTCCGCAGAGTAATCCGCTTGCAAAATAGACTTCAGCAGAGTAACCGCCTGGCAGAAAACCTTACCAGAATAATACCCTTCCAAGACTCTTCGCCTGAGTAATCCCCTTGCACAAAACATACCAGAGTAATCCCTGTGTGAAAACTCCTCCCCAGAGTAATCCTCTTGCAAAAAAGACTTCAGCAGAGTAACCCCCTGGCAGAAAACAACACCAGTATGGTACCCTTCCAAGACCCTTCGCCTGAGTAATTCCCTTGAACAAAACTTACCAGAGTAATCCCTGTGTGAAAACTCCTCCCCAGAGTAATCCTCTTGCAAAAAAGACATTAGCAGAGTAACCTCCTGGCAGAAAACCTCACCAAAATAAAACCCTTCCAAGACTCTTGGCCTGAGTAATCCCCTTGCACAAAACTTACCAGAGTAATCCCTGTGTGAAAACTCCTCACCAGAGTAATCCTCTTGCAAAAAAGACTTCAGCAGAGTAACCCTTGGCAGAAAACCTCACCAGAATGATACCCTTCCAAGACTCTTCGCCTGAGTAATCCCCTTTCACAAAACTTACCAGAGTAATCCCTGTGTGAAAACTCCTCCCCAGAGTAATCCTCTTGCAAAAAAGACTTCAGCAGAGTAACCCCCTGACAGAAAACCTCACCAGAATGATACCCTTCCAAGACTCTTCGCTTGAGTAATCCTTTTGCATCAAATTTACCAGAGTAATCCCTGTGTGAAAACTCCTCCCCGAAGTAATCCTCTTGCAAAAAAGACTTCAGCAGAGTAACCACCTGGCAAATAACCGCACCAGAATGATACCTTCCAAGACTCTTCGCGTGAGTAATCCCCTTGCACAAAACTTACCAGAGTAATCACTGTCTAAAAACTCCTCCCCAGAGTAATCCTCTTGCAAAAAAGACTTCAGCAGAGTAACCCTCTGGCAGAAAACCTTACCAGAATGATACCCTTCCAAGACTCTTTGCCTGAGTAATCCCCTTGAACAAAACTTACTAGAGTAATCCCTGTTTGAAAACTCCTCCCCAGAGTAATCCTCTTGCAAAAAAGACTTCAGCAGAGTAACCCCCTAGCAGAAAAACTCACCAGAAGGATACCCTTCCAAGACTCTTCGCCTAAGTAATCCCCTCGCACAAAACTTCCTAGAGTAATTCCTGTGTGAAATCTCCTCCCCAGAGTAATCCTCTTGCAATAAAAGACTTCAGCAGAGTAACCCCCTGGCAGAAAAACCTCACCAGAATAATACCCTTCCAAGACTCTTCGCCTGAGTAATCCCCTTGCACAAAACATACCAGAGTAATCCTTGTGTGAAAACTCCTCCCCAGAGTAATCCTCTTGCAAAAAAGACTTCAGCAGAGTAACCCCCTGGCAGAAAACCTCACCAGAATAATACCCTTCCAAGAGTCTTCGCCTGAGTAATCCCCTTGCACAAAACTTACCAGAGTAATCCCTGTGTGAAAACACCTTCCCAGAGTAATCCTCTTGCAAATAAGACTACAGCAGAGTAACCCTCTGGCAAAAAACCTCACCAGAATAATAACCTTCAAAGACACTTTGCCTGAGTAATCCCCTTGCACAAAACTTACCAGAGTAATCCATGTGTGAAAACTCCTCCCCAGAGTAATCCTCTTACAAAAAAGACTTCAGCAGAGTAACCCCCTGGCAGAAAACCTCACCAGAATAATACCCTTCCAAGACTCTTCGCCTGAGTAATCCCCTTGCAAAAAAATTACCAGAGTAATCCCTGTGTGAAAACTCCTCACCAGAGTAATCCTCTTGCAAAAAAGACTTCAGCAGAGTAACCCCCTGGCAGACAACCTCACCAGAGTAATACCCTTCCAAGACTCTACGCCTGAGTAATCCCCTTGCACAAAACTTACCAGAGTAATCCCTGTGTGAAAACTCCTCCCCAGAGTAATCCTCATGCAAAAAAGACTTCAGCAGAGTAACCCTCTTGCAGAAAGCCTCACCAGAATAATACCCTTCCAAGACTCTTCGCCTGAGTAATCCCCTTGCACAAAACTTACCAGAGTAATCCTTTTATGAAAACTCCTCCCCAGAGTAATCCTCTTGCAAAAAAGACTTCAGCAGAGTAACCCTCTGGCAGAAAACCTCACCAGAATAATACCCTTCCAAGACTCTTCACCTGAGTAATCCCCTTGCACAAAACTTACCAGAGTAATCCCTGTGTGAAAATCCTCCCCAGAGTAATCCTCTTGCAAAAAAGACTTCAGCAGAGTAACCCCCTGGCAGAAAACCTCACCAAAATAATACCCTTCCAAGACTCTTCGCCTAAGTAATCCCCTTGCACAAAACTTACCAGAGTAATCCCTGTGTGAA
>NC_090741.1:77636866-77641289 GCF_036898095.1 Palaemon carinicauda | reverse complement strand
ATGCCTTAACAAATTAAGATTTGAGATAGCATAGCAGTGTTTAGTGAATCATGAGAGGAATTGCAAAAAGATAGCAAGACTTCAATAGAGACTGTAGAAATATAGGTCTGCAAATGAATATGAGCAAAACCAAGACAATGTTTAATGAAAATATAGGGTTTTTGACGAACCTCTACAGATTGTTAATAAATATACATACATGGGACAGACAATAAGTGTTTCCACAGGACATGAGACCGGAATTAAAATGATAAGCATGGGATGGAGAGCTTTTGGTAAACAAAATGAAATTATAAAAAGTGGAATGCAACTTTCTCTAAAAAAAGTATTCAATCAGATAGTCTTACCAGTATTACCATATACATCAGAAACTTGGAGCCTTACTACTATACTAAAGTCTTAGCATATAAGCTATTTACAACTCAAAGAGCTATGGAAAGAGTAATGATGGGAATATCACTAAGAGACAGAAAAACAGCAACATGGATACGAGAACAAACTATAGTAGAGGATATTCTAACATGTAAGAAAAAGAAATGAACATGGGCAGGACATGTGACGAAAATTATCTATAATAGATGGACATTAAGAATAGCAGAATGGTTCACTAGATATTGCAAACGAATCAGGGAAAAGAAAAGATGATGGATTATCGAGCTAAGAAAATTTTCGGGTATAGACTTGCATTTAAAGACCATAAAAAACCGGAAGTGAAAGGACATGTCTGAGGTCTTTGTCTGCAGTGGAATGGGAACGGCTAGTGATGATGAATATATATATATATATATATATATATATATATATATATATAATATATATATATATATATATATATATATATATATATATATATATATATATATATATATATATATATATATATATATATATATATTCATCAGTGCTCTTTTTCTGTCTCTCAGTGTTATTCCCATTATTATTCTTCCCATAGCTCTTTAAGTTGTTAGTAAGGCTCCAAGTTCCTAAGTGTAAGTCAATGCTGGTGCGCCCATCTCATTAAATACTTTTCTTTTTAGAGAAAGTGACATTCTACGTTTCGTAATCTCCTTTTTTTTTTTTTTTTTACCAAAAAAAATGCTCTCCATCCCATGCTTATCCTTCTTTTCATTTTGGTCTCGTGTCCCTTGGGAAACATTTACTGTCCGTCCTAATTACGTATATTCATTAACAACCAATAGAAGTTCTTCCATAACACTTGTTTGTTGTCTCTGCGTTTTCTTCGAACATTATCTTAGTTTTACTCTTATTCATTTTAAGTCCTACATATCGGTTTTCTCTTTTCAAATCATCTGTCTCCTTTTGTAATTCCTTCCATGATTCACAAAAAACAACTATGTCATCTGCAAATCTAAAGTTTTTAAGGTATTCCTCATCAATATTAATTCCTACATTTTTCCAATATAAATTCGAAAAACCTTTTCTAGGCATGTAGTGAATAATTTAGGAGAGATGAGATCTCCCTGTCTAATTCCTTTTTCAATCAGAATTTTCTCACTGTCTTTATGTAGTTTTAAGATTGCTCTACTTCCTGCATAGACATCTGCAAGAGTTCTAACATAATATTCATCCATTCCTTGTCTTTGAAGGGGCTTTCGTTACAGAATCAAAAGCATTCTCTTATTCTATAATTGCCATATATAGTGATTTGTCATACTTTGTTGATTTTTTCATTTGCTGGTTAATTGCATGGGTATGGTCAGTTACTCAATATCCACTTCTAAAGCTTACCTGCTCTCTTGGTTGATTAAAGTCTAGCTGTTTTTTATTCGGCCTAATATGATCTTTGTAAAAATTTTGTATATTACAGATAGCAAAATTAGTGGCCGGTGAATGTGCTTGTATGTTTGTGTAATTGTTCAAATATAAGGAACTATTTCTATACTTAGAACAAAGAGAAAAATTTTATAGCAATTATAAATACAAAAAGGAAAAATATGTAGCTACCCCTTTAAGTAAATCAGTAAAGCTGTAAGTGTAATTGAACAGTTATCCCATATTCTTGAAAAGTGATTGGGTCAAGAAGATGAGTAAATTGAACTGCCTGAAAATATTCGCAATAGGCAACTTTATTGAAGCAAAATTCTTTAATTTTCGTATTTTGCAAAAGATAAAATTCAAGGAGTTTAAGCAAAATTGTGTCTTGGGAGAGTTTCATGTATGGTTGAATTTTTTTTCGGGGGGGGGGGGGGGGGAGGGGGGGAGGGAAAAGAAGCTTGTTAGGAGGGGAGTAGTAGAACAATATTTTTTTCCCTTATTTTTTTTTTGGGGGGGGGAAAGCTTGTTGAGAGGGGAGTTGTAGAACAGTATTTTTTTTTTTAGGGGTGGGGGGGGGGGTGGAATTCAAGTACTACGGTATCTTTTTGGGGAGGAATCAAGCACAATTAGCTTTTATGATTTGATTATTAATAATCCAGGCATAATTGAGTTTCTAAAAAGAATTTAAGCAAGTATTTAAATAAGCCTTATATTTAAATACATTAATGCCTGGATTCTCTTACCGATCTCGGGATCAGAGTCACCAGACAAAACCACTCAAAGACAATAGCATCTGACCGGCCATGAATCGAAACCCGGTCGAGGGATACTTGTATGACAGTGACAGTACCTAAATGGTACTTTCACTGTCACTGTCGTACAAGTATCCTGGACCAGGGTTCGATTCACGGCTGGTCATATGTTATTGTCTTTGATTAGTTTCGCCTGGGGACTGTGATCTCTAGCTCGGTAAGAGAATCCAGACATTATGTATTAAAATATTTGGCTCATTTGAATATAAATAAAAACATCTAAATGTGCAAATTTATCATTTAACAAGTGTATATTGAAGCAGTTAAATAAAAATGAGTTTTATATTAAATATAAGAATAGATCTAGAGCAATTTTTAAAGAAGTTCATGTATGATATTTTAAGGAGGATTCTATTATAATGTTTCAGAGAGAGAGAGAGAGGAGAGGAGGAGGAGAGAGAGAGAGAGAGAGAGAGAGAGAGAGAGAGAGAGAGATCCATTAGTGAAATACTTTGTAGAAAGAGAGAGAAATGGCTTATCACTGGCTTATAACTTCACAGTCGAAAGAGAGAGAGAGAGTTGAAAGCTTATCGCGCGTTCACAAATGAAAGCAAAGCTCTGAAAATTTCCAAAAGAATGATAATCCAAGTCCAGTAATTTTCCTTCTGAATATTCAAAAGCGAAATGAAAGGCTGAACTAGACCGAGAAATCCCATTAATATTAGATAAAATCATCGGAAACTTGCTGGGCGAAGTTGCAACGCATTAGACTGCATATTTGACTTGGCTGTTCATATTCAACGTGTTCATTGGCTGAGTTTGGCAATAATGTCTTTGCTTAGGTTGGAGTTACTGAGTTTTGCTTCATTATGTATTGTTATAATAGGAACATTCACCGACAGTGTAGTGTCAAGACTTGAAAAACTTTTTTTTTTATCGTAGAGTAAACGACTTAATACTATTGAAATGTATGTACAATCAGATATTCCTTCTCAAATGGTGCAATTTTATGAAAAAAAAAAAAAAAAATTGGAGGTGGAAGATGAGTTTTTCTGACAGAAATGGTAAAAAAAAGATGATATATCTGAAATGGCCTTTTGTTTTCCTTGTAGTTTCACATCGCACTAAATGATATTGTGTTCTTTCAATAACCCTAAACATTCCGACAACTTTGCATTAGATAAAATCAACCATTGAGCAACACTAAGTGACAATTCCCGTTTTTCTTGTGGTTCTGGTACAAGATTTATTCTTCATATACTTCAATAGCATATTCAGGGATATTTGTTCATCTAATGGCTTTAAAATATAAGTAAACATTTTTTTCTTTCAATGATTTTTGAAAAAAAGGTATATTTGTATTTCAATAACTATGCAATATGTTAGAATGGTTTTGGTTCCTCCAATAACTTTGCTCTTGATAAAGTGATAAATTTATTCAATCAATCATTGAGCAGCACTTAAGTGACAATTATGTTTCTGTTGTGGTTCTGGTACAAGATTTATTCTTCATATATTTCCGTAACATATTCAGGAATAAAATTTAAGTAAATATTTTGTTCTTTCAGGATTTAAAAAAAAAGATATTTTTTTATTGCAATTACTGTGCAACATATAGACTGATGCATATACCTCCCGTGAGTCATCATCTTACTAAGTAATGCATTTGTTTATCAATATTCTATAACATATTCAATATTTTCTTTTAAATGGCCCAGCAATATTTAAAAGGTAATATATTTTGTCTCCAGTGAGCTTGCAGTTTTTACGAATAACAATATCTGGGCTGCTGTTAGAAGATTTTAACCAATTTGCAGAATTGTAAATTGTGTTATCTTTTCTATGAAATATGTAATAGGGAAAGTATTATTTAAGAGATCCAACAAAAACTTTCA
>NC_090741.1:77629366-77631866 GCF_036898095.1 Palaemon carinicauda | reverse complement strand
ATTCTCTCTCTCTCTCTCTCTCTCTCTCTCTCTCTCATTTGGCTGGCGCCCAAATGTCGTTATGTTGTCGATCTCTGATTGAAGCAAGAACATCTATGTTTAATGGGGAGAGAAAATAAAGTATTAAGAAGCAAGTAGAAAATTCCAAACGCTTCAATACTACGAAGGTGTTTATATATATATATATATATATATATATATATATATATATATATATATATATATATATATATATATATATATATATATATATATATATATATGTGTGTGTGTGTGTGTGTGTGTGTGTGTGTGTGTGTGTATGAATTAAATTAATTGATTATCCTCGTGGTGGCCAGCCATCAACCAAGGTAGATCACTTTTTCAAATTGAGAAATTCAGCAGAGGGTTTCTTTTTTTCACTCACAAATGATGATGTGAATTTGAGTAAAACTTACAATGTTATACTGATCACAAACTACAATTATTTTTCTACTTTGAAAACCATTTTCATCTTATACATGAACAAAATCAGAGTAGAATGAATGGAAATCACGATCGTGTTTTTTAATTGTGGTAGTAGTAGTATAGTATTAGTAGTTTACATTTAAATGGTGGCTTCGGGATGTTCATTAGCAGAGAGGTGTGATCCAATTAGACAAGGTGCAACACTTGTTAGATAGTTTTGTCAAAAGAGATTTTCATGAACAGATACTCCACATCCATCTCTTGAAGTAATGCCCCCTCTGGAGGAATGTTTAGTGGACTCAAAGGACTCTGTAAATATTTGAATGATGTAGCAACGCATCAATTTTTGCATTCACCTAAAAAACAATAAACTACCCTGTATTTTTTATCTAAAATAATATCCAAACCTGTTCATGATAACGGGTTTATTATGAAGGCTTTAACTGATTCGGTGTCTGGTAGCAATCCCAGTCACATTTTGAAAAACACACCCAGTCTCTACTAGTCATCGATGTATCCTTTGATGAGCTTTATCCGAAATGTGTGTTTATTACCTGACAATTTGTCCAGTGACTGCAACTCTATCTCTAGATCATCCTTTTCATAGTTTTAGCTCTTATATCTATATTAAATTTCTCATAAAATTTGCTCTTTCGGTAGATTTATATTATTCAATTCTATTGCTTAATCAGCTTTCTCTTTAATTTTGGTGTTCCTAGATGAGGTTTCTCAAGAATTCTGCTGTATCGCTATATTGGCTACTATGTGATTATAGTGCTAAATTTATTATAAAATCTGCTTTCTTGAGATTTCAGTTCTATTGACGGATCAGATTTCTTGGGAACTCTGCTCTATCTTTTGATGGGCTTTCTAAAAATACAGACATATTGATATATCTGTTTTCTCAGGATTACAGTTGTATCTATATATATCAGTTTTATCATATATCATTTTTCAGGAATCCAGGATAATTACTGGGTCAGATTTCTCTAGAATTTTTATGTATCTGGAATAGATATCTTTGAATTTCTGCTGTATCGGTAGATTGAATAATTAGTGATTTCATTACTATTGCAAGATCAGCTTTCTCAAGAGTTCAGTTACATTGATGGATCGGGTTTCTGGGGAATTCAGCTCTGTCCGGGGACCAGCTTCCTTGAGAACTGGAATCAACTGCTTTATAAGCTTTCTTTGCAATTTAGCTCTATAACTAGATTAGCATTCATATTTATACCTCTGTCGTTAGCTCACCTATTCCAGAAAGTTATCTCCATCACTGTATCAGCTGTCTGGGGAATTCACCTCCTGCTAGATTAGCTTCTTCTGGAAGTCAGTATATTATTATTTTTTTTTCTTTTTTTTTATATACAGGCTTTCGTTTGCATTGCAGCTCAATCACGGATAAACTTTCATGAGTATAGCTTTATTCTTAGATAATTTTTCACTGGAATTCGACTTCATATAAAGACCAGCATTCTTAAGAGTTCAGGTTAATCTCTAGATCAGTTGGTGTTACGACCTCGGGTGAGGCCGTGGTGCAAGATCTTTAAAGCACTCGGAAAGAGAGGTCATTGTTCTTAAATGTTCAATGAAAAAGGGTCAATGGAAACGAAAACACGAGAAAAACTTAACAATGTTTGATATACACTTAAAACTACAAATGAAAATTAACAAAACATAAACAAATATTGGTCAGCCTTGTGACAACAGGACCAAAAATCACGTCCTTGGAATAAACATACGAAAGGATGACCTAACCTCTAAAATATAAATCCCTAAGATAGATGAATAAATATACAACACATAAGCAATAAATCCGGGGCCCAAATTTAGAACACTTACCTATTACTAAATAAGGTTAGGAGGGAAGGAGGAGAGCACAGTGACGAAATACTTAAACTCCTACCTATATTATAAATCTAAACCTTATACTTAATAACAGTAATCATAAATTTCAACAAAAACCATTCTCCATATAATAAAAAATAATAATGTTATATATATATAGATATATATATAAATATATATATATATATATATATATATATATATA
>NC_090741.1:77624366-77626866 GCF_036898095.1 Palaemon carinicauda | reverse complement strand
TATTGCAAGGTCAAATTTCTTTATAATTCAGCTCTGTAACGTTAGATCGTTTTTTTTTTTTTTTTTTTTTTTTTTTTTAGGAATTAACCTATATTACTAGATCAACTTTCTTTGGAAATCTAACTCGATCACTAAATCAGTTTTCTTACGAATTCGGCTTTCTTGCTTGATTAACTATCCCGAAAATCCGGCCATATCACACTAGATTAGTTTTTTTTTCTTTGAAATATCTCTATCCTTTGATCATAGTTTTGGAAATTACCTTTTTCACTAGATTACTTTTCTCGTGAATTAAGCCTTTTCTGGCAATAGCCACATGAGTAGTTCAGCTATCTCATGAAATTAGCCTTCCCATGTGATTACGTTTCACTTAAGATCAGCTCTATCATATAATCAGCCCTCCTGTAATCTAAGGTTTAAAGGCCCCTCATGAATGGCAGAGACAATGGACAGTGACATTACAGTATCAAGCAGGGCAATGCCGTAAAGACCGAGAAGTACCAGGCAATGGCTGCTGATGACTCAGCAGATAGACCTATAAGCTGCACAGCACCCATCATCCTTAGCTCACAAGGATGATAAGGTTGCAGCGACCAAAGGAATTAATGGGTTTGAACGGGACCCGAATCCCGGTCTGGCAATCACCAGGAAAGGATGCTACCACCAGCCCACCACAACCCTGAAATGGGTCCACCAGTTCTGGATAAGCACCTTTGGCTCTTTCTTTGAAGACTAGACCTCTAGCTAGTATAACTTTCTTGAGAGTTCAACCTTTCAATAATTAGGGGATTCTTTTAAGAATAATTTCCAGCTTTTTTTAAAAATTTAATACCAATAATGTTGGAAATCAAGATACCCAAATTTTAATACAAAAAGGTTTTATGCAATGGAATTAAATGTATTTCATTTCCTGCAACGGTTTATTTGCAGTGTAAAATTTTCAATGTGTATATGACATGTATTCCGATGAATGTTTACTGAAACAGTTTGAAGAATTTGAAAAAAAAAATCTCCATCTGCTGCAATTATCAATAAATTATCCGTTATTATAAATATTTGCATAATACGACCTTAAAGATTGCAAGATAAAAAGTTGCCCGTTTATCCCCCATCAATATAGAAGGAATAAAGGGTTAAAAAGATCTTTTATGTCATATTTATAGGAGGGGTAAGCGCTCATGTGAAAGCATCACGAAGGATTTGCATAATTATGAAAATTTACATTTAAACGATAACCAAATCCACTGGAATAAAATTCCACCCCCCCAAAAAAAAAAAAAAAAAAAAAATAAATAAAATAGTTTGTAAACTAGAAATCAAATTAAAAAATGATACTTTCATGGTCATTACTAGATGAAGGGAACCTATCGGATGACAGCAACGAGATGGCTATCTAGGAAAGACTTACTGCAAAGTATATATCCTCAATAAATTCCCCTAAACGACATGTTTACGGAAGGGCATTCCCAGGTCAACCAATTCCCTAATTCATGGATTCCCAAAAGTGACAGTTAGGTGAATTTTCCCTTTTACGAAAAGTTTGTAAACTTCTTCTCATTTACTCCCCGTCGAAGGTTAGTGAAACATTCCAGTTCAGGAAATAAGGAGTACCCCCCCTCTCTCTCTCTCTCTCTCTCTCTCTCTCTCTCTCTCTCTCTCTCTAAAAACTTCTCACCAGAGTAATTCCTTTTCAATAGAATCTTCACTTGACTAATCCCCTTGCAAACAAAAAACTTTAGATTAATCCCCTTGCAAGATTTTTTAACAGGATAATCCCTTTGCAGGACTTCACCATAGTAATCCCCTTGAAAGAATCTTCGCTGGAACAATCCCCTTGAAAGGCTTTACACCAGAGTAATCCCCTTGTAGAAAACTCCTCCTTAGAGTAATCTCTTAAAGACAACTCTTCACCAGAGTAATTCCTTCGTAGAAAACTCCTCCCTAGAGTAATCCCCTTGCAAAAAAAGTTTTCAGCAGAAAAGTTTTCAGCAGAATAATCCTGAAGCAGAAAACTTCTCCAGAGTAATGCCCTTCCAAGACTCTTCACCTGAGTAATCCCCTTGCACAAAACTCACCAGAGTAATCCTTGTGGGAAACCGTCGTGAGAGTAATCCCCTACAAAAAATCCTCACCAGAGTAATCCTCTTGTATAAAAACATCACGAGTAATCCCCTTGTAAAAACACCACTAGAGTAATCCCCTTGTAAAAAAAGTTCGTCACCAGAATGATCCCTTTGCAAAACACTTCACCAAAGTAATCCCTTTGAAAAAAAACTTCCCAAGATTAATTATCTTAAGAAAAACTCATCATCGTAATCCCCTTTCTAAAAAGTATTTACTAGAGTAATCCTTGAAAAAAATCTTCACCTGAGTAATCACTTTGAAAAAACCTTCAAGGTATTCCCCTTATAAAAACTAATCTGAGTAACCCCTTTCCCCCAAAAAAAGAAAACTCACAGGAGTAATTCCTTGCTCAAAGTCCAGAGTAATCTCCTTTGCA